>NC_141616.1:15492097-15614597 GCF_047967505.1 Dipteris shenzhenensis
CACCAGGTAACCACCGCCAAGGCTAAAGCAAGTTTGTTTTATGTATTTTGGCATAGAGATCGTGCACAACGGGCTGAGCTCCACCTTTTTGTGTGGCACCCTTCAGAAATCCCACCACTCTTATATTTAAGCCCTTTACTTGCTTGTGTTTGTCTTCCTCCAAGGTGGCTATGGAAGGGTGGGCATGTAGCCTCCATCCATTTGGAGGTTGCATCCAAGTCTTTCTTCGCAATTTCCACCCACTTGGAAGTTGAATCCTTTTGGAGGTCTTGTGTCCTTGCTTTAATTGCTCTTTTAGCCTCCAGATTCTTGTGTAGCTTTTCATTGGCCTTTTTTAACTGCTCTATTTCCAATGCAAGAGTAGCCCGTTGTAATATCTCACCTTCCTTTGTTGGTTCATCCTTGAGGGAGGCTTTAAGTGCCTTTACCTCTAGTTTTGAGTTCTCTCACCTTCATGTTGTGTCTTGCCATGCATTGGGTTGTTTCATCCTCAAGGCACTACTTCTTGGCATTCTAACAATTCTCTTTTGTATTGGATTTTTGTTTCACTTTTAACTGTTGAAATGATGTCCTGCCTTTGTTTTTGGAATCCCATTCTGACACAAAGAAAGTTTATTAAAGTCTTCGAGAGACCAAAAGGGTCTATGAGCATAGGTGCATCATGTATTTAAAAATGGTGTTTGACTAGTGAGCCCTACAGGAATCAATGGACTTGAGCTAACATGAGTAAGTTGGCTCAAAAACTTCCTTTCTAAAGAGGCAATGAGATGTGCCTTCAATCTCATGGTATGTTGGGCACCGTAGAATTAAGTGCTCCTTTGATCTCTGCCACCTCAAAACCTCTACATATCCTTATATGATGTGGAAGCCCCTACATATGTCCTGTCTCTATCTCTAACTTGTGTGAGGAAACTCAAAGCTGACCAGTAGAGATCCTGAATGTGTGAGATGTGTGAGTGCTCTTATAGCCCAGTGGTATAATGAATCCCTCCTTAGAAATCGTCATGAAGTTGGCCATGGCTTGGAATGTTGCATTCGTCACATCAATGAGGATGCTCCAAACTCTGCTAGCAACATCTTAGGGGGACAGAAACCTTGCTCTTGATAAGCCTAGAAAGCATCAATACTTGTAACATTTTTGTCCTCCACTAAACTGGTCTGAAATCAAAGGCCCGAAAGAGACTTGACCAATGTGTCAAATGTTGGGGTATTTTGGAGTCTATAGTGTAAATAGGTCTCTAGTCCTAATGTGAGGTGTGCTTTTGTCCTTTGATAGTTTGAAGGGTCCATGGACCTTTGGAGCATTGGATTTGATTTGGTTGTGTGACATCACCTCACTATCATCATCAGTGAGGTATGTATGTGGGGAAGATTTGGATGCTCATTTGGGAGAGACTAAAATGAAGTCATTTAGACTTCACAAGAAGTTGTAGCTTGAATGAAGAGATTTGGACTACTTTTTGATTAGCCTTCTCCTTTAGTGCTAGCCTTCGTCATGGCTGAGTTTGCCCTTCACCTCTAGAGTGTCGACAGAAACTCAGTACGAAGGCTTTGTATAAATGGATACTCAAGTATGTGTGGGTGTGTGGATTTGTATGGGTGAGAGCATACTTTTATACTATGGTCTACACCCACTGTTGGGCACTGATGACATCAATGGGGATGTCAAAGTAGCTAGTCCTTGTTATACATTATGGAGTTTATGGTTTTCAATCTTATGAGTGACTATCATGAGATTGAAACTGCACTATGTTGTGTTTTTAGAGGATGAGTTTGGGAATGTTCTTGGATTCATCTAGGTATATGTATGTGGGGAAGACAAGGCATCCTCTACCTAAACTCGCTTCCTCTCTCCATGATACTTTTACATGGTATCAGAGTTGGAGTTTCTTGCACCCGCCATTTTTAAAGAGTTGCTGTTGCTTGTTGCCGACATAAATCTACAGCAAGTTTTCATGTTTTTTCCTATCCACAAACTGTGTGTCTGCCTGCCATGTCCATGTAAGCCTGCCTGATTGCATCAGTAAAAACAGCCACCCTTTTCCTGAAGATTCCAGGCAGTCCATTCTTTTTACTTGGTTCATTCATGCTCGTGCTCGTGCTCGTGCTGTACTGCATCTGCCTACCACTCCTCTGCTGCAGAACAGTTGACATGAAGCTACCTCTGTCCCATTTTTTTGCCACTAATCTACTGCAACTCTACCCCATTTCTTCCACAATGTTCTATTGATGATTCCAAGGGAAAAATGACCATTGAATGTGCACGTTCTTTCCTAGACCTGGCTGCTGCCATATCCGAAGTAAATCACCATGCTTTTTGGTCATGTTTCTTGCTATTGATCACTTCTTTCTGCCCCAAGTCTTCTAGTTGCAATGACAGTATCCATGACCAGTTCCCTCTTTCGATCTCTCCTCTTCTTTCTCTGAATTTTATTGAGGAGTATTTGCTCGAGGCTTCTCCACTTTACCATGGCTCTATCCGCATCCTCTCTCCCCATCAACACTTGGAGAGATACTCAAGGTCTGGGTTCCCAACCCAACAGACAAAAAAGCAACTCATTTTGATGCAAGAAGGGCTTTGGCAGTTGGTTTACTATGATCCTTGCAAAACCCAGCCTAACCTGGTGCTTTCTGCCTTGTATCCTCTGTATGATCATTGATGCTGACCTCTATAATCAATTAATAGATCTTGGATCATGATAGTCTTGTAGTTTGCTAGGTCCATGGGGTCTTATGTTGTATGTATCAGGGCAATGGTGCTAGAGAGCTAGTTGGGGGGAAGTCCGACACAAGCAAACTCGTGCCATGAAAGTCGTAAGGGTGTCAATCCCATGGATTACATACTCAGCTTGTAATCCATCATGATTCCTTGACCACCCATTCTTCAAACAAAATACTTTCCAAACCAGGCTTTCCTGGTTTTTTGAACCACATGGGCTCGGCCTGGGATGTATTTTAGCCGACAGTTTTCTAGATGTCGAATACTTTTGGATGGAACATTCCATGTGCTAAAGAGGGTGGTGGATATGGGTGTAGGGATTTGCGACAACTCTGGGTGTGACAATGGGATCTAGAGGCCGGGGTGGCCAATGAGGCCAAGGAGTGAAACTATAGAGGACCGAGGGAAGGGGGGAGGACTTGAGCAATGGAGGGATGTAGGCAAGAGGAGTGGAGATAAGAGGAGACACTAAGGGTGGGGGACGAGTAGATGAGATAACTAGAAGTGAGGAGGGATGTGTCATGGGGAGTGGAGATCGCATTGGAGTGAGGATGACATTGGTTGTCTTTGGTGCTGTTAGGACTTAGGACTGAAAGAGCAGATTGTAGTCTTAGCCTTTTGTGCTTTGCCAATACAGCCCATCGTGGAGCACATATCCTTGTTTGGGTCGATCTCCTCACAAGATGGTGCCAATGATGCCATTGTGCCATTCGCCAAGACAGGTTGCCTGGGTTTGTTTTTAGAGGTAGAGGGTGGGGGGGACTTGCTCATTATGAGCTTGCCACTTCTAGGTGGGAGGAAATTTTGAATCAATGTTTTCAGATTTCTATTTACTAACATTGACAAAAATCCATTAAAGAGATCAACGTCAAAACTTCTATCAATGAAAATTTGCAAAAAAGATCAGTGTCTAAACTTCCGTCGATTGAATTCTGTTGATCTCATGTTTTTCTTCTTGCACTTGAGAGCGTGAATCAACTGTTTGCTTCAGGGAGAGCTCCTATTCAATATTCTTGCATTTTTTGCATGTTCTCCTTGTGTTACTTGTGCTCATTCGTCGTCTTCTGCTGGTTGTGGAAATTTTGGATTGCTCATTGAAGAGATCTTTATTGCCTTGAATTGTTTGTCTTAGCACATCCGTCGCTCAAACTTTTCAAGTTGCATGTTACAGCATGCCTGCTGCCATTCAAGAGAGACAATATGATAGAGCACAGCACGCTCATCACACTCAAGACAAAGGATAGAGCTATATGTCACAACCTGTCTGAGAAAACATGCATGCCTCAAGATTTATGGAGCGCTCTAAGGTGGATGGAACCTATGTGTAAACATGATGAAGAGAGTGCTCATGACATGTACCTCAAGTCAATTAGGTTCCAAGATAGATTAACTTGGACTCATAAACAGAATCTTGAGTGAATGTGCATTTCTCCTTGTACTCAACAATACATGATAGGCCTCTTATATAGAGAGTGCCCTTGGAATAGTCAACATACGTGGGATCCTCTGATCCACATCTCTCATTGTGGATATCCTCAATCCACATCCTCACATCATGTAGTCCACATCCTAGGGTGGCTACTTTAATTCTTTCCTATACCATACCTTAGCCTTTAATTATGTGCTCATGGCACCACAACTCTCAACACCTCCCCTTGGTGCCATGATCCTTTGGCTATTGCAAGGTGGTCAGATGTGAGTTACATTCCATCACCTCCCCTTAGTGCTTGCATTGCTACTTAAGGTGGTCAAGTGTGGTTTTTACATGTCAGTACCTCCCCTGGGTGCTTTCATAGCTACTCTCAGGTGGTCAGGCTTGATTTACAAAACATTGGCAAGGTTTTTTTGCTTTTCAATGCTTCATGTCGATGGCGTTTGCATCTTTACTCGATGTAGCTTGATGCATGTTGCTTTGTTCTTCCATGTGCCTTAATGCTTTATGTGTGGATGCCATGCTTTCTGCTATGGTCATCTCATGCACTTGTGCTTTTGGCATGCTTTCTACATTCATGCGTTGCTTTTTCATTTGTTGCAAAGGTCTTACCAATTGATTTCTTTCAATATTGGCAGTGTCTAATTGCATACAATGATTCTGATTTGACAGGCGTGTAGAGCTCAAAAAGACAATCACTTTTCCTTTTTGGAGCATGTGGAAATTCTTCTTGGATTGGAAGTTACGCTTTGTTGAAGCTTTTGTGAAGAGAGGGCGCTTTTGATGATGTGGCACAGATTGTTCACATGCAGCTTACAGGACTGTGCTTGGCAAGGAGCCCTATGCCATGTGGCAACTAACTAAACGAACCTTACAAAGACTTAACCACAGTTAATTGACCAAAAACTAACCATGGCATATTAGGTTAACTTGACTGGGGGTTGTTTGGCTTGACTAATGACCAAGGTTAAACTAACCCTACTCTAACCACAAACTCAACCAAGGGTATTTCTAACCAACCCTAGTTAGTTCTAATTTGCCACGTGTCTTTTTGGTAGAGATCCTTAAAGCCTGTGAGGTCATCGAGCATGGCGACGATGAGGATGCTGCAGAGCTGGTCGGCCGAGGCGGTTGTGGTTGTTTGGAGTCATCCTGCTGGAGACACACAGGGCTCGGTTTCTAGCCTGGGAGCTTTGCTCTTTCGTGGGCTGTTAGCTCATGGAGGAGGCGGTGCTTTTGCAAGGAGTCGCAGGCAGCGGCTGGATTTGTCAAGGCCTTTGGAGAGGGTGTGAGGTTGTCTGCATCTTTACGAAGACGACACTCCCACCCCTCCCCAAATAGAAGCTCCACGAGTTGATCACTGGTCCCGCACCTCAAGAGGAGAGGCTCTTCTATCTGCTGTTCTTCCTTCTCTGTCTGCTGATGAAGATGTGCAAAGAATTTGTTTTTGCTGCCAGAGTCGATGGCGTTGCAAGAGCGGAGCCAGTGCTCAGTCGCTTGTGGGAGACTTGGAGGAGCCGATTGATGCGGGAGTCTGCTTTGAGGTTGTTGAAGGACATAGGGAGCGTTGCTGGTATCCCGAGCGTTGCTGGAAGGTCGAGGATGCACTACTCGTGGACGGCTAATGATTGTCTCGTATGCTTTGCACCGGCCGAGTCTGAGTAGAACTTGTTGGAGTTGTCGATGGCTAAGCGATGCGAGCATGAGGTCGTTGTAGCATCTCACCCGGGTGACTCTGGTCCAGCGCTGTTGGAGCCTTTGTGTCACTTGTGTTGTAGAGGCCACTGAGCCGCTCGTCGAGGAGCTCCTTACTATTATGTATGTTGCTGCTTGGTAGTCACTGGTATTAGCTATACTGAAGAGCATCGAAGCTTTCTTGACTTCTGGCGGCTCCCTCTTATGATCTTCTCTTCAAGCTTCTGCTTGTTGGAGGCTTCTACTATAGCCCCAGTTCGGGTTGTTTTCACAACTGGTCAACCGCTCCAACTTTCAATGAGTCCTCCTACTATTTGCGCAGCTACTTTAGCTATCTTCTACATCAATTGTAAGCTATTCAGGTAGCTCTCTTGGTTGCTGAAGCTTGTAGTCAAGGCTAGGAAGTAGGCACAAGGGATTTAGCTGAGTGTCTTTACTACTCAAGAGAGTCACTATTGTCTCCTTCAATTCACAATGTTCTTACTCTCTCGTAGCTTAGAGAAGCACTACTCTTTCGCAACTCGATTCTCTCTTTCTCACACAAAATAAAGAAGAGTAGATGGAAATGATACTAACTTAAAATCTCTAATGAATGAAAATTTTCTCCAAGTAGAAGAGACCTCTCATTATAAAGCTAAAACTAATCTTGGAGAAAACGTGATCTCCTAAGTCATGCCTACAACTAATCTAGAAGACTAGACCTAAGCTCTGATACCATGAGAAAACATGCATGCCTCAAGATTCATGGAGCGCTCTAAGGTGGATGGAACCTATGTGTAAACATGATGAAGAGAGTGCTCATGACATGTACCTCAAGTCAATTAGGTTCCAAGATAGATTAACTTGGACTCATAAACAGAATCTTGAGTGAATGTGCATTTCTCCTTGTACTCAACAATACATAATAGGCCTCTTATATAGAGAGTGCCCTTGGAATAGTCAACATCTGTGGGATCCTCTGATCCACATCTCTCATTGTGGATATCCTCAATCCACATCCTCACATCATGTAGTCCACATCCTAGGGTGGCTACTTTAATTCTTTCCTATACCATACCTTAGCCTTTAATTATGTGCTCATGGCACCACAACTCTCAACACTGTCCACTACAGCACATCCATTGCCTTAAGAGGGATGCTTGAGAGAAATGCCATCGAAGACCATTCACCATGGTTCTTCCATCACAATACGTCCATTGCCTTGAAGAGATGCCTCCGTTGTTGGGAAGGTCACCTCCCCATCTGTAAGCCCCCAAACGAGGAGAGCAAGGGGGAGGGAGACCTAGGGCAAGACATGCCCATAGAAAAGACAGAGAAGGGGCTATCACATGTACATCATGTGGGCAACACACCTCAGAATGTACCTGGCCAGAGATGGAGCCATTGGTGGCTAGAACAGTGGTGA
Source organism: Dipteris shenzhenensis (assembly GCF_047967505.1). Classification (NCBI taxonomy): domain Eukaryota; kingdom Viridiplantae; phylum Streptophyta; class Polypodiopsida; order Gleicheniales; family Dipteridaceae; genus Dipteris; species Dipteris shenzhenensis. The sequence continues at coordinate 15,499,349 of NC_141616.1, forward strand.
AATACCACGTGGCATATCTGCATGGACAGGTCACTGATGTCAGCAATAGAACGGCAGCCTGCAAAACAGTATGCAGGTGCTGAACAGGTGGCAGACTGGTAGGGGCTTCAGGTGGGTTGTATGCAGCTAGATATGGCGCAGCAAGAGGAGCTGTGGTGGCCATGGTAGGCTAGCCACATGGCCTTGGGACTACCCAAGGGAGGAGCCTTATATAGGCCTCCCTTGGGGCCAAGCTACAACCTAATAGAACTGACGAAGTTGGCCAGTAAGGGGCTGGTCACTAATTCTGAGGGCCTTGTGCCTAGCTACTATAAGCCCCAAAAGGGGCCTGCAAAAGTTGGCCAAACCCTCCCTACCAAGGCGGTTTTAGGGCAAGGGTTGGGGCCTATAAATAGAGGCATTTGGGCCTCACAAATTTATTCCATCAGAGCAGCATATCAGAGCAGCATATGAGGTAGCAGAGGGAGTAGCACTTTAGCATCTTGTGAGCCAACATCCAGGTGGACATAGAGGGTGAAGAACTGCACACGTGTTGGATAAGAAGGGGATGATTCTGGTGCCAGTAGATGCAGAAGAAATTGAAGCATGGGATGACAAAGACACCCAAGCCCTTGCAATGATCATTGGGATGATGGCGGATGTAGTGACTCCTCACATCCAAATGGCAGACACATCAGTCGAAGCATGGGCCACTCTAAAGGATTTGTACAAGAAAGATAATACATCCTAGATCTTGACTCTTCAACAATAGCTTTTCAACATGCATATGGAAGAGGGAGATTTGGTTCATGACCACATGACGAAAGTCAAGGTGGTAAGAGATCAACTGGCCGCAGTTAGTCAAAAGGTAGACTCAAGCCAGTTGGCCTTGATGGTGCTTGGGAGTTTACCATGGAGTTTCCAGAGCTTCGTCACATCTGTAACAGCATGAGAAAGGAGAAAGACTCTAAACTTTGAGGAATTGGGTCCTTTGCTCTGCTATATAAGGAGGCTCAAGAGAAGCTTTATGAAAAAGGTGATGACAAGGCGTTGCTGGCAAAGGACAAAGTCGACAAAGGAAAGGGAAAGCCTAGCAGTGGCAAGCCCAAGAAGGATGTGGAGAAGACGACGACACTTCCAAGAAGAAGTGCTTCTATTGTGATCAGCTAGGACATTTTGCAAAGGATTGCAGAAAGAAGAAGGTGGATTAGAAAAACAAGAAGGAGGAGGAGTCCGACTCAGATTCATATGATAATTCAAAAGCGGTGGCCGATGTGGCAGTCACTAGAGCATTATTCTTGGTGACATCTCGATGCGTTATTGAGGTAAAATATGCAGACCCAGAAGTGACACTGAGGATGACTGATATTGAGATGTGGGCAGATGAGGAGTCGGAAACCTTTGTGAAGGTGAAGCATGGCAATGTGTGCTTACTTGGCTATTAATATTGACAAGAGGGAGGATTCCAGGGAATGCCCTAGGGTTTCATGGTCAGATGCTTGTTGTAATTCAGAAGGGGATATTACAGGACTGCATAGGTCATTGTCATGTGCCTCCATGAGGTGTATGGTTTGCTTTTAGATCAACATGCAGTACGACGTTTAGGTATGTACTTGATGTTATTAATTTGAGCCTTTATAGCATGCTGTGGAGAGAATTTGTTCTTCATGTGTCTCGAGAATTGCGAGATTGGAAGGAATGGGCCTTCTTCAAAGGCAGAAGGGGAAGTAAGGTTGCTTCTTCAAATCTCGGAAGTAGAGTGCTAGAAGGTGATTATGGACAAAGTGTACTAAAGCTAGAAGAGTACCTGCTTGAGAGCTCAGTAAGAGTTCATGGTCCAACAGGTCCTCTGGAAATATTCTTGGGATTCTATTTCTCGAGATGGTTCTTGTTTGTGTTGCGGACCTTACCAGAAGGAGGTCGGGTTTAAACAGACCCTGAGAGCATGGTGCCTAGAAGACTCCAGGTTGTTGGAAGATGGTGGCATCTGGATTGCTCATGTTCGACGGCAGGAATGTGACTGAAGATGGTAGTGCCATTTGGTGCTACCTTGGATGGACCTGTGTAGTGCCAGGATGGTTTGCTTGTGCAGGACCGGACCTTGAAGAGCAGCGGCCACTGGTTGAAAAGCCAAGAACCAGAATCAACATCGAATTGTTCTAGAGGGTTCCATCATGGGAGCTGCTGGGGCAACATCATCGACGTGTTGGCATTGGGCCAAGATCTATCAGTGGGAGGGGGTGTTGGAAAGGTCACCTCCCCATTTGTAAGCCCCCAAATGAGGAGAGCATGGGGGAGAGAGACCTAGGGCAAGACATGCCCAGAGAAAAGATAGAGAAGGGTTGTCACATGTACAGCATGTGGGTTGCCATGTGGGCAGCACACCTTAGAATGTACCTGGCCAAATATGGAGCCATTGGTGGCTAAAATAGTGGTGAAATTCCACGTGGTAGATCTGCATGGACAGGTCGTTGATGTCAATGATAGTTTGACAGTCTGCAAAATGGTACGGAGGTGCTCAACAGGTGGCAGACTGGCAGGGGCTTCAGGCGAGTTGTATGTAGCTAGATATCGTGCAGCAAGAGGAGTTCTAGTGTCCCTGACAGGCTAGCCACATGGCCTTGGGACTTATATAGGCCTCCCTTGGGGCCAAGCAGCAACAGAACCGACCAAATCGGCCAACAAGGGGTTGGGCCCTTGCATAGTTTTGAGGGCCTTGTGCCATAGTTATGAGCCCCAAAAGGGGCCTGCAAAAGTCAACCAACCCCTCCCTACCAGGTCGATTTTAGGATAGGGGTTGGGGCCTCTAAATAGAGGCATTTGAGCCTCACAAATGTATTCCATCAAAGCAGCATATGAGGCCGCATAGGGAATAGCTCCAATGAGCCCACATCCACGTGGACACAAAGGGTGAAGAGCTGCAGACCTAGCACAGCCAGGGCTGCCCACCTAGGCTGACTTCCGAACATCAAGGTGGAAAGGGATCAGGACGGAGAGTCTACATACACTCGAGGAGGAGCACGCGGACTCAGTGTTCTAGAGATATCCAACAGATAGCAGAAGTACCTTTTGGTAAGATCAAAGGACCATGCTCTAGTAGGACTTTGGATCTATCTCTTTTGTATTGTGTCCATTGTTTTGGATGGAAATATAGTCTTGGTGATTTCTATATCTAGCTGGATCATTGTCTATTTACTAGTATGCACATCTATCTGAACCACATAAGTTTAAGAAGTTTGTGATTCCACCCACACCACACACTATGTGAGCTTTTGGGCTATTCTATCAGTCTTCTATTGTGCGTACCCTCTGTTAAGTTTATTTCTAACATCCATTGCCTTGAGAGAGAGTACTCTATCACATCCCGTTCATGACAACATGTCCGTTGGATTCATGACAGATGCCTGTATCACTTTGAGAAAGATTGCTTCGTCATAGCACGTTCGTTGCCCACACTTTCTCTTTCAAAGAATCGTATGCTTGTGTAGTAGAGAGAAATGGATAGACTTGGCAACTCAATGCTTGTTGAGTTAGAAGTAAACTTAAAAGAGGGTACGCATAGCGGAAGATTGATAGACTAGCCCAGAAGCTCACACAGTTTGTAGTGTGGGTGGAATCATGAACTTCTTAAACTTATGTTCTTCAGATAGATGTGCAAACTAGTAAATAGACAATGATCCATCAAAATATAGAAATCACCAAGACAATATATTTCTGTTCAAAACAATGGACACAATAGAAAAGAGAGAGATCCAAAGTCCCACCAAAGTGATGGTCCTTTGATCTCACAAAAAAGGTACTTCTACTATTTGTTGGATATATGTAGAACACTGAGTCTGCGTGCTCCCTGATGAGCATATGTAGACTCTCTATCCAGATCCCTTCACCTTGCTATCTAGAAGCTAGCCTAGGCAGGCTGCCAGTGAGTGAGCAAAGTCTACATGTCTTCAGCCTAGTTCACCTCCAGGTTGAGGCCCAAATGTTGTTGCTGGTGCTACTCCTTTCTTTGCTCCTTAAATGTTGCACCAATGGATGAAGAATGGGGGCCCAAGTGCCCCCTTTTATAGGCCCCGATAGCCCCCCAACCAATCGACCTAGTAGGGGGCGATTTGGGCCAGTCTGTTGGCTGACCCAATTGGGCCCCCAACTAACCTGGTTGGCTGGTTCCTACCAGCCCAACCAGGCCTCTATATAAGGCCAAGGGGTCATCCCCCTTCAGCCCTTTTCCCTGGCCCTATGCTGCCCTCTTTGCAGGCCGATAGCCTACCCTTTATAGGTGCCTTTTGTGCCGCCATATGCTACCCTGGCTTGCAGTCTGATGTGCAGCCTTTGCCAGGCCCTAGAACCTCTTCAACAGTTCCATACTGCCGACCGTACCTACTGCTGATGTCATCTCTTGTTTTGCAGCCCCTGTACTTGCTGACATCCTTCATGTATGCAAATTTTCCTTCTTTGCATTTTTGACTATTTCTAGCTTTTTGAGCTTTTGGGAGTATTGACTCTGTGGGTTGATCGAGGGTGCATTGCCATTGGACCTTCTTGTCTCTGTACCTTCTGTACCTTGCACCTAGGAGTGGCCTCAGCCTTGTGCTGAGTTTGGCTATGTTGTGATATATAGAGCGTACAATCGGATTGCAAAGCTCCAAGTGGAGAAGCCCTGATTTGTAGGCTCTATCCAAGAAGGCAAAAGGGATTGCCATCATTAGTGCATCCGGTGGGCTACGTCAAGAGTGACACCTTGTCTTTGGTGGTCTCGTCAAAGAAGAGCTGAGATAGACCATACCTCAAGGTCACTCTCTGTGGTATGTGGTCTTTGTGGCTCTATCTTGGTAGTGTCACATCCCCCATCGATCCATGCTTCCCTCATGTCAACTAGCTCCTCCTCCTCCACCCCACTATGTCATGGAGCTGACTCAAATGCATAAAAATCTATGACATGTCGTTGTGCATTATCTACCTCAACCTCTTGTGGCGCGGTCACCTCTTGCTGTTGTCCGATCTATCTTAGTAGTGTCTCTCTATGCCATCACTTCTCAATATGATAGAGCCCAACATAGACCAGGTCATGGAACTGGATCAAATGTGTGAGTGAGACCAAAGCCATGCCCCTCCAGAAAGAGGCAGTGGAATCTCGTGTATCTCAATGTAAAAAATAATATCTCTATCAGTGTATGTCTCTTAAAATCCTCCCACATCATACCAAAGAGTGCCATTCTAGTTCCACATAGAAATCTTTACTCCGCTTTGTGGCACCATCCTATCTCTCTGACACCATCATGTGTTGCGTGCATCTCTTTCCTCCCTTTCAGTCCTCTCCCTTTGCCCTCTCTATATTCAACCCATTTTCCTTCTTGCCTTGCTGCCATAACTCGAACCATCCCTTCTCGGTGGTGTTCTTATCGCAAAAGCATGAGATCATCATTCAGGTAGGTCCTTGTCCCCTTCAAAGCTGCCATCATGATCATAAAAGTGGGCCTATCTGTTGATGTCCTGAATCTCACAACCATAGGTCTCGATGGCGTTTCATCCTTGCCTACTCTCCATGCCCCTTCAAAGTGAGATTAACACCCATCCTGGTGATCAATGCCTTGGCATATGCCATCTGGGTGTCGCCCACTGGTAGCCCTCTAACAAGAACATTCAATAATTTTGTTGTCTTCTTTTTTCCACCTCTACGGCATTAGATATAAATTTCTTTTTTGGGGCCCATGTGCCCTTCTTGACCATTTTTTCATTTTTGCCTTACCCTCACTTATTTGTGCTGAGAGATTTGTTCATGTTTCCCTCGCATGTTGGCTTGCAAGGCAGCTATATCTTTCTTGAGTTTTGCATTCTCTGCTTTGAATTCCTCAAGTGCTTTGCATGCATTTGTCCCCTTCCCTTTTAGTGCTTGTGAAGTTTTCATTTGTTCCTTGAGCATATTTAATTCCTCCTTCAAAAGTGGCTAGATTTCACCTTCTCCCATTTGAGTGTGTGCCTTTAAGGTCTCATTTTTTGCTTGTAGGCTGATAACCTTGGTCCTTAGCTTCCAGGTCCTTTATCTTCAGGGCATATTGGCTGGTCTTAGCATCCACCATCTGAGTCATTTCTTCATGCATTTCACCTATTTGAATCCCCAACTATACTTGCATTTCAGTTTTCCACTTGCTCATCTTGTCTTCTATGGAGGCACACAATTTACGCATGATCTCTTTATTTCCCCTATCTTTTTGTGAAAGTTTTCAATATTTGTATCCTGCATTTTTTAGATTTGTTGCATTGTGGCAAAGCATACTTTGGTGTGTTGATCACTAATCTTCTGAGTACTCATCCGTATAGAGCTATACCTTCTCTCCTCCTCTCCGGTCTTTTTCTCAAGTGAACTTTCCATTTCACCACCTATAGCAATAGAGATTTTCCCTTCCAAAAGAGCTTCTTATGCACACTTACAAGTTTTAGAAATTCCCTATCTCTACTGGTCTGGTTTGTTGCTTGCAGGTTCGTTTGCTGAGGGCTACTTGCCTGCTTGTAGGTTTGCTTGTTGGGATAAGGCGCAAAGGAGGGTTGGGCAGCTCGGAGCTGATCTGGAGCAGCGTTGGCACTAGGCCCATGCAAAAAGAGAGAGAAAGAGAGAGAGAGAGAGAGAGAGAGAGAGAGAGAGAAAGAAAGAGAGAGAGAGAGAGAGAGAGAGTTTATTAAAGTCTATGGAAGATTCGATGGGTCTATGAGACTCATGAAAAACCTAATACAACAAGATGAAAGGGTGGAGCTACTAATAGAATGCTAAGTCCCAAGTAGTACATAGTAATGACATCATCATCATCATCCTCATTCTCATCATCATAATCACTGTCATCATGTGAATCATCATCATGTCAGGTTGGATTTGGCCAATGCAACACAACGGGGGGACCCCACAAGGGTGTAAAAACTCAAGGAGGGATCGAGCCGTGCTGATGTGTAGCTTGTGACGGAGCGTTGGCGACTATCTATGGGCACTTCCCATCTCGGACTCCTTGCAATCACTCTGCTCCTTGTCATGACTCTACTCGTGATAAGGACTATGTCACCCATGTGGGTCGTGCCCTAGGTTTGAACATGGGAGGGAGGTCGCCAAGTGTGTTTTGCATGTCCATCTGCTATCGAGTATGACATGCCTCAGGCTCTGGATCTTTGTTGTGCCTGCTATCAATGATCGTGCGGTCTATGTAATCTATTTGAAAGAACCCCATAATCCTGCTCTGAGATGAGTCGAAAAATGTGTAGAACTAAAAAGATGAGAAAACTAGTAATAGAGAGACATGTGGTCCTAGAGAGTGTTGCATATCCACCAGCCCCCCCTGTGGTCAGTGCTCGCTCCTAGATGCTAGGAGTGTCTTCCTATGCATCAACATATGGATCAATGTAGCTCAAACCTGTCATGTGCTAAGGTAAGTAAACCTAGCTAACTTAGTCTACAGTTATTGAGGTGATGAAACAAAATTACAAACATGCAGAACTAAACAGATGAGAAAACTAGTAACAGAGAGACATGTGTCCTAGAGTATTTTGCATATCCACCAGCCCTCCTAGTGGTCCGTGCTCCCTCCTAGATGCTAGGAGTGTCTTCCTATGCATCACTGTTTGGATCAATGTAGCTCAAACCTATCATGCTAGGAGGGAGAAAAAGTTCATTAGATCTTGTGGTACCACTGTCTACATATCCTGTGCTGATCTATTTGCCAAGTATCCATGACACTACCATATGAAGTCATGCTTATCCTCAATCAAGTTTTCTTTCCAAATTTTTACAGAGCCTGGCTTGTCTAGGGTTGTATTCCGTCTATCGGTTTGTACCTCCAAGTCATGGGAGATTACTCTAAATCAGCAAATAGAATGTCTCTTGTACAGGGAGATATTGGCTTTGATGCATTGTTCCTCATTGTAAGTTAGCATGGTATCTTTCTTGTAGGACTCCATTTTCCCCTTACATCCCCTCCACAAAGTGTCCACCACTTTCTGTTGCACAAGGTCCCTTATGGCCCTTTTCTTCTCATGTCAATTTTGGCTTGAGATATTCCACCTTTCCAACTAGTTATGTACCTCTTTGAACCATCCTCTTTCTGTTGTGGCTTCCATCACTTTGTAAGAGATTAAGTTGCTGTCCATTTTTTTCAGTTTGGCCATATAAGACATCAAGATACACATTGCTTCATCCTCAAGAGGTAGCATTTTGGTTTCTCCCAAAATCATGGGATAGGGAGTTTGCACTCTTACCCCTAGCTCTTCTATCGGAACCTTTTTTCTATTCTTTTCCACATATCTTTTGCTAGATTTGTGACCCATTCTTGACAGCCATACAAGATTAATTGGCTGAACTAGGTCTTGAAAAGGAATTTCTTCCCGCTCCAATTCCAAATGTTTGATTTCTTGCATTTATTTTGTAAGCTAAGCAAAGCTTTTAGGTCTTGAAGTATATCTTCTTTTCTATAAATAGATTCCATTTTTAGTTCTCAAAATCTAGTTCTAGATATTTATAGGATTTCAGCACTTCTAGCTTGCTTTCATCAAACAAACTAGAATCGGGCTTATCCTTTTTTCTAATTATCATCACCTTTGTCTTGTCAATATTTACGCTCATACATGTGTTTTTGCAAAAATATGAGAGAGAGAATGCATGTCTATGTGTATCTCGTGAAAGGTTAACATAGAGAGAAACCTTTTTTTTTTCTTTTTAAAGTAAACCTCTTTCGTGGGCACAGAAAATTGCATGTAGGGTGGTGATATTTAACCGTGTGAAGAGCAGTCGTGGTATGCTTGTACCGGGTTTTGTTTGGGAGATTATACTAGGCCCTACATTCATACATGTGTTTTTGCAAAAATATGAGAGTGAGAGAGAGAGAGAGAGAGAGAGAGAGAGAGAGAATTGCATGTAGGATGATATTTAACCATGTGAAGAGCAATCGTCATATGCTTGTATGGGGTTTTGTTGTTTGGGAGATTATACTAGATCTGGATTTACACTAATACATGTGTTTTTGCAGAAATGAGAGAGAGAGAGAGAGAGAGAACATGTGTATGTGTATCTCAAGAAAGGTTAACATAGAGAGAAATCTTTTTTGTTTTCTTTTAGAGTAAAACTTTTTCGTGGACACAGAAAATTGCATGTAGGGTGATTTATAACCATGTGAAGAGCACTCATGGTATGTTCCTACTTGGCTTCCTTTTGGAGATCATACTAGACCTAGAGCAAAGATGACCAGGCTTTGTGGAAGGCTTTCACAATTGCTTAGATCAGATCTATTATGAAAGTTTAAATGATGGTGAGGCTTCAAGGATTGGCCAGTTGTTTGGTCAGTTGTATAATTGTAACATGCTATCCTTGAATGCCTTTGCCACATTTAAACTTTCGTCATGGATGGATGAGGGCATTAAGACCCTCTTGGTAAATTTGTTCCAACTAAGAATGAATTTTTCATGCTCCCCCTTCCCTCTTCCACATACTCTCACACAAATAACTAATCACTAATGACATGATATGTTCTATACAAAAAATTCAAGAATTTAGGCAAAGTCCAAGGGAGATCGTCAGTGTGTTTCATGACTTCTATGCCGGAGTCACTGACGATGATAGAGATACTTGGATGACATTCATCAACAACCTTGGTGACACCACTAGATTAAGTGGTGGATGCTCTCTCTCTCTCTCTCTCCCCCCCCCTAACTTGTGTCCTGCATGTAGGCTGAAAGGCGAATCACGCATATGGTACTCATTGCAACAGGAGAGCTATCCGTTGATGAATGCATCCACAATTGGCCCAGGCTAGCACATGTGTCCAAGTGATGGTTCACATGGGTTTGTGTCTTTTAGAGAAATATTCATTGGTTCAGCAAATATATTGATGTGTGATGTGAGGATAAATATTATGGAATAGGTGTTCTAGTGGTGAATGCATGTCTGCCTAAGTGATGGTGCATGTTTTAGTATAAATGTCTATTGAAGGGTTGAGAGATACCATCTTGCTGCATTGCAAAGAATCTAAGCTAAAAGGTTGGACTTGGAGAGAGCTTTCATAATTTTTGCCACACAAGGCTCCATTTCCAAAAATTCATCATCCAAGATTCGTGGAGCTGCAGCTCCTCCTATCTCTTCCCCCCCTCTCGGCCCTCCAGCCTCCCCTCCTTGCCCAGCTGCCTCCTCCCACCTCTCGAGGTAGTCGATAGAGCGGGCCAGAAAAAGCGAGCGATCTTTTCCACAATCCCTTATAGAGGTAGCCAACATAGCTCTGTGAAATCCACTATTTGGGAAGAATCTCCAAAATGAAACTTAACCTACTTTCCATATTTGGGAGAGTAAAGCAAGTTGATAATATATTATAATTATCTTGATAATGTAACTTGGACTTGGTAGCATAGGAGAGACTAAAGGAACTAACACTTTTCCAACAACTCAATTCTCATATCCTTCAGTGAGTTTATTGATGATGACTTGCACAATTTATTGATATTTCATAGTCCCTCATATGGCTGCAAGTTGTATATTCATGCCTATGAGTCTCACTATATATGCATGTCAAAAGCTTTTATTGATTTTTTTTCTTTTCATCAAGATCCTAGGTATTCATTTGCCTCATATAAAGTTGCAAACACATCTCACACCTTTTTTAATGTTTTCATTGTATTTAACTATCCAAGCACAACATCTTGTACATTTTGCTTTCTCAAATGGTAATTGTATTTGTCCTTCCTATCCCATTTAAATTGTGCATGTGAAATACATTGTGTCTATGGATTACTCTTGGATTACCAATAGCTAGTTTGTTAATGTACCATCAGCATATTCCCATTTGTCATCCAATAAACCAATGTACATTTCCAAGTAATGTGATTTGAGTTGTCTAGATTCACTAAAATCTCAAGATTAATGTTTCTTGTAGTTGACATGATTTGGGTGTCAAATGACCTGTATACAAACCTGAGGTCAAAAAGTGATGTTTTGGACTAGCAGTACAAGAAAAGATACAAAATTGATTAGAATTATCTCAATAATGTAACTTCCAATATGTGTCATTAGTAATCAAAAGAAAGTGAAGTGTCACTTCAAAACGTGGGATTACATCACATACACAACAATTCTTCTGCATTCAAAATGGGTTTTATTTTCCTACAATCAAAACATCCACATTGCTTATGTGGGAGAACCCAAGTGTCATTTGAAAGCATAGGATTGCATAATACATAGAGCAATATTACCACATTACTGTTAGCTCACCCATATGTCAAAAAACCCAAGTGTCATTTGAAAGCATAGGATTTCATAATACATAGAGCAATATTACCATATTCAAAATGGGACTTCTTTTCACAAGTATCACCGAGCTCTCATCAAAATGGTCTTTTGAATCATATTCTACTCCTCTTGACACTCATCATCAACAAAGTAAATGCGAGCTCGTGGCCTATCTGAATGCCTCTCATCATATCTTCTTTCAGTTGACATGAATCTTGCCATTTCTTCTGCATAGCATGGTAACAAACTACAATCAAACATACATTTGAAACCATAGTAAGTCAAAACGTTAAAGACACAATAACAACAATCCAAAAATATCCAAATGTCATCAAAGAAAGATCTAAGTTCAGTACCATACTAATCATCATATGGATTTGTGATGGGGTCCACTCTATCTTCATCCCCATCGCCATCATGCTCTGACCTCACCCGCTTCCCGGAATGGTCTGCTACAAGTGGCTCAACAATGGTAGCCATAATATTGCTATTTGAATCGAAAGAAAAACAAGGTCTACCAATAGCCTGACAAGCACGCATGAGAGGAGCTGTGCCACAACCCATCTCCAAAACCAATCCTGCTGGAACACATAAGAGAGACAAAAGGCACCCAACAAAGTAGCAACACCGCTCAAGTGCACCTCGAGCCATCTGAGAAGACATAGGCAATATTGTCCTCTCACTGAGAGGCACATAGTGAGTCCATAAATCAGATAGTGGATCAATGGAAAGGTTTTGAAATAGTGGAACACTCTCTTCCAAATAAATTGATGGATTCTTCTTAGCTCTACGTACTAGAGCCAACATAGATGACTGCATCTGTGAATCATGCATAGAGAACCACATACCAAAGAATGACCTTAGCTAACAAGTATCATAGCATGAAAGACTACATGTGACCACACATATGGAACGCAAATGAAATATATGATTTTACCATCAAAACCTAGCATGCATACTACATGTAACATGGCATCTATCAATCCCACATAAAGAAACACATTAAAAAGTTCATGAATGTAGCATTACAACACACCATGCATGGAATTGTAGCATACCTTAAGAGTCATACCATGGTATTTACAGTATCCATGTGGAAGCTTGTCATGAATGACTACACGTCTGACAACTTCCAAGCCTTGAACAAATGCAAAGCACTCCATCCAAGAAATACAGGGTCCTACAATCAAATGACACTATCTCATACAAGAAAAATGGGAATAGAGGACATATAACAACAATAGTGCTAGATATTGAACCTTACCTGCCATAGGACATATAACTACCAGCCAACCACTATATGATAATGAAGCTGCTGCAACGTCAAGCCCATAACACACATGGTCCTCCAATAAGAGGTTCCAAACTGGGATGGGTCCTCTCTAATCAAGTGGAAATCCAGTGGGAAAGTCAACCAATATAAAATCCACAGCCCACTTAATCTTCTTACCCAACCGCATGTAGTCTAGATCAGGGCTAACTACAGTCATGAAAAACTCATGCAAAATAGTATACTTTTCATTTTTCTTAGACTGTGAAAAGTCCATGCCCATGGTTATGTAATCACCCACCATACAAGCATATAATGGAGTGATACCACGAGTCGATAGACTATCTGGTGACTGTGCCTTATGAAATACATAATGTTGTACTAACTTTGTGATAGATTGTGAACCTACATGGAAAATTTATATCAAACACAACCAAAGAAAATTTTGAAACACCAATAGCAAGAACCAAAAATAACCAGAACCTTACTTGCATGCTCCATTTGATCCTTATCTTGCCTTGGACTAGATGGCTCCTCATCTAAATGGATAGGAAAGAATAACATTAGTATACTATTCCAAACCCTCATCATAAACAACATTAGAAACTCAACATGTATGTATATTTCTTACCTTTCTTTTGAGCTTGTTCTTGTTTTTGTGCTTGTGTTTTTGTTTTTCTAGAGCTTCCCCCCATTTTATCCTTACTTTCTTCAATGTCCTTAGATGAAGCATATTTCTTGTGAAAGTCTCTCTCACGCACCAAGACTTGTCCCTTGGGGAATTCTATCCACCAAGGACAATTTGCAAGTTCCCATTGAGAGTTATTGTGCATGCCAGGAGGATACATACAAGCAGCATGACCAATTTCCACCCAACTCTTGCACAAATTTGGAATCTCTAAGATCTTTCTCTCTCTTACCAAATGAGCAAGTTACCTACAAATCAACAATCACTAATTATTTGGACCTCCTATATAAAGAAAGGTTCACAAAAAATTTGAGACAAACAAAACTGATTGTCAAGTTCAATGTTGTTATAAGCTTCACAAGACAAAAATAGAAAAGCACCATCATTAAAACTAAAAGGGACCAACTTGTAGGCAACCCTATGAGCAGCCATGTCCAACTCAGAGAGACCGTCTGCTTTCTTTCCTCCCTTACTCTCAATCTTTGAATCCTTTGATCGTAGAGCTAAGAACAAATGCTTTCTTCCTTCTAATTTTATGTCCTCCATGTACTGTTGCATTGTGTAATCTTTTGGTGTCTCTAAAGGAACGCCCATGGTTGTTACAATCCTCAAGTCATCAAGAACTTTCAAAGCCTGGGTCTCTACTTTCTCAAGAAATATCTCTCTATTAATCCATCTACACAAGTGGAAAACAAAGTATTCACACAACTAAGACTTATGGCACTTCTATAATACATACAAACACTGCAAAATAAGTTTATTTACGAAAGGAACAACTCACCCTCTATACTCCACATCCCCCACAGGCATGAAATACATATCCCTCATTGGTTTCGTAGCCTCCAACAAGGAAAGAAAAATGATTTTTTTCTCCAATCTCAAATCAGACTTTGCTATGAGAATTCTCCAAAGTTACACAAGAGTCTAGACCATCAAATCGCAAGGCAAATAACTTTTCCAACCAAGCCTCACCCAAGCCTGGATCTATGCAATTCAAAACCTATCCAAGCATTGCATGTTAGATGCATAAAATGATTAAAAAATGTAACAACAAGAAGAATTAAACTCTCACCTTTACCATCCTGTCAGCAATTCTCTTTTAAATCAAGACGCATTGCTTTCCTTCAGCTTCTGTTCTTTGGTCTATAGGCATCTTTGTGGATATCTTATCAATTGCTTTTTTAAGCTCTGTATTGTACTCAACCTACATAAAAGATTTCCTTTTATAGAAAGAAAGGGAATGAAAGAGAATAAGCACCAAGAGAAGTGTAGCATTAAACCTGAAAGACCAATCTTGCAAGATAGCCTCTTGTCAATGGAAACCAGGGCCTTTTTCCTTTACTCTCATGAGCTGTCCAGTTCTCTATGGATTTCACTTCATTAGGAGACAATGATTTCATAAATATCATAGGATCACACTCACAAATGTTGTGTGCATTTATGAGTGTGTCTCGGAGGCTAGGTTTGACGATGGCATGCTCATTCATGCTACAAGATACATCAAAAGATTAGTTCATTTGTACAAAATAAAAATAATGAAGGTAAAGAATTATACAACACAAAATAATGAAAGAAAAAAAGGTATCAAACTACTTACGAATTCATGCACTGTAGGCCAGCCAATAGAGCAATCTCACTTATTTTTCTAGGATCAATTATTGTGCAAACCACTCTTATGTGTCGTTTTTTGTTTGTAGGAAAAATATTCTTTATAACACTCATCCAAGCAATATTCCTATGATTTCCCTCCCAAACAAAAAACATCCTTCTTGACATAAATTTAAATTCATGACTTGATAGCAAGTCATTCTCAAACTCTTCATCATCTCTCCAAGTGGGAGACCACCTCTCCATCATATCATCTGTCACTACTACCTCCTCTCCATCACTTTTGCAAACGGACACTATGAAAGATCCTTTCTCTGGAAGGTAGCCCTCCACTTGGAATGGGCTTTTTAGTGAAGACACATCATCACACAGTCCTCGTACTCGTGCATAAGGGATCAACCTACATAATGGAATGCGAGGACAATGATCTGAATCAAGCATCCTGCATTTTCCAATCACATCACCTCCTCCTTCCACTTGCACTTCAGTGTCATCCAATTCAACCTCCTCCAGTCTTGGTCCTTCATCTCTTGGAGCAGAGGATGTATCAGGCTTAGAACCCGTTGCACTCCCTGGTTCTTCTGTCCCACCTACTGATGATTGGGCAGGGGGATCTATTTTCTTTCCTCTTGCTGACTTTGGAGGCAGAGCCTCTTGAGGCTTTTTACCTTTCCTTCCAGTCATCCTGAAATGAAATACAAAAATAACACTTTTCATACACTAGTCACATATGAAATGAGATTGCAAGACAATGAAAATCTAATCCAAGAGCAAATATAGCATAGCATACTATAGAAAAAATCTATTGTTCACGGCACATGCTATTCTTCTCCAAAACATTCTATGAAGATCAAGAGTTCAATGTGAGCACAACTGTTAAATTTTTTAAACACTATCCAGAGACATGTTTACACTATCATTTTGAACACATGCATTTAGGGTTTAGTTTATCTTAGAGCCAACAATCAAACTCCTATACTATTATAGATACATAGAGCTAACAGTCAAACTCCTATACTATTATTGATACATAGAGCTAACATTCAAACTCCTATACATAGATGTGTATAAAGGAATATCTAAAAATATTTATTTATCTTTATACACATGTCTTTATTTATCTTTAAACACATCTGTTTTCACATATTTATGCATATGTATGCATATCCTTTTCTATGTACAAATAAAAAAACACATGTAAATAGTTTTACGTATGCATGTATAAACTTATCTATGTATGAATTTATATCTGCATATACATGCATAACCTCTCAAACTATCAACCCCATATAGCACTCATTTGCTAATGGAAGAGACTGCATCTTCCATGCATATGTTTACATTTACAATAGACTTCCATATATACATCTTGACATTTTCATACATGACATATGGACACAAATAAATATACAATAAATGTATAACACACATACATGTCTATATGTACTGATATATAAACATTTCTATGAATACTTAAGCATGTCTATTTATATACATGTATTGTGTAATACATGTACATGTGGCAATCTTTTGGGGGATTTCTCCCAATATTCCACAAACTCTCACCCCCTTCCATAGAGGACTTTCCTCAATCAAGGAGTTCCTCCTTTAACTTGAGGCATGATTCAAGAATGTAGATTAAAAGCAAAAGCATACAATGTGTTGGCAAAATCATCCTTGTGGTCAAAATAACTTGCAGAATTGAAAGCTACATAGATGACATTTATGTCGACCTTATATCTACTTCACTCTTCCTCTTTGAGATCTTATATCCAAAGAGCATTCATATTTAATAAAAATCTAAAAATATATAGGTTGAATGCAACTGTGAAAGCACACATTAGTAGTGTGCATTTTAGTGCTATTTCTACCAAAATGGACAGCGCGTCAACACGCTGTCCATTTCGGTGAAAAGGGCATATAAAATGCTACCCCAATACAAGGCCACTATTGAGCAAGACTTGACACAAGATGGCTTGACACAGTAACTCTGGGATCTGGAAGCTAACTTTTTTTTCAAGTCACCATGCAGGTCAAGTGTGGGAGCATTCTTGATCCCAACAACCAATCTTATTGTAGGAAGACTGTTGCAAGTGTGGGAGCATGTCAATCTCCTAAACTGTGAAGCTCTTTCTAAAAAAAAAGACAGCGCGTTGATGCGCTATCCATTTTGAAGCAAAAGGCATCTAAATGCCACCCCACTAAAAGCCTATTATGAAGCCTAAAAGAGGCCAATTTTGATGCTTGGGATACCGAAATGGACAGCGCGTTGATGCGCTGCCCATTTTGGTGTCACAAGCATCAAAATTTGCTTCTTCTTTACTCAAATATGAAGGTGGTACATGAAAGATACAATGGAGGATTTTAGATGCCCTTTTCCATTGAAAAGGATAGCGCGTCAACACGCTGTCCATTTCAATGGAAAGGGTATCCAAAATGCTCCTACAAATTCTTAACGCCATGGCTCTTCCAAATGCTTAAGGACTCAGTAGAGAGGTCTTGGAAGATTGAAAAATTGGAGGATGAGGATGTGAGGAGAAGAAGAATTCACAATTTCGAAATCAATTTGAGGTGCATAGACAAAAATCGATGAAAGTTCTTTAAGTTTTTAGTATATCCCCAATGCTTTTTAGTATCCCTCCGTTGACATAATTTTGATCTACTTTCCATGAGAAAGGGCATGAGAAAGGGCAGCACGTCAACGCGCTGCCCTTTCTCATAGAAAGTAGATCAAAGAGGACCCAATGATTTTGATCTACTTTCCATGAGAAAGGACTCGCTGCCCTTTCTCATGGAAAGTAGATCAAAAAAGGATGTGTGTAGCTATTGAGACTAGAGATATTTCAACAAAAGCGTGGGCGAGGGAGCGTGTACCTTGGTGGGAGAATGGAGCAAAGTCCGGCGGGTCGGTGGGGTGAGAGTGAGGCAGAGACGAAGATGAAGCTGTAACGTTACAAAAGTGGCAGAGATGTAATGTTAACAGCGTTAAGAGCATTCGTTAAGAGCTGCCAAAGAAGTGTCGGAGAAGTAATAAGTACCGGAGAAACAACAAGTAACAAGAGCTGCCGCGAGAAGTGTCAGAGAACGTTGCCGCGAGAAACAACAAGTAACAAGAGTTGCCGCGACGAGGAGAATGCTTCGGAGGAAATTTCCAATGGAAGCAATAAGGCCACCAATGGAAGCAACAATCGAACGACCACCTCGTCCAACCAATCCAAGAAAACCAGTTTCACGTTGTAGGCAAGCGAGGAGACGAGGCAATCTGAGGAATCCGTGGTTGAAGGAGTGGGAGTGACTTCGGGGGGATCCGCGGTTGTTGGATAGAGGCTACTGTGTGGGCGTGGCGTCGCTACTGTGTGAGCATGGCATCGCTACTGTGTGGGCATGGCGTCGCTACCAGGTCTAGGAGAGATGCGAGGCTATGGCTTTGAAGGAGAGGTTGGGCTATGGCTCTTATTATGTGAAAGTTGGAAGGAGCTTGACGACCGAAAGCTCCAACACCGAAAGCTCTAGAGGCTCGTGGGTGATTCCGCAATTCGGCAAGCTCGTGGGTGGCTTGGAATGACTGTAATCTCCATCTAGCTTTCTCTTCTCTGCGGCTAAAGCCTCGAGCCTCAGATCGAATAAAGCTTACACCTGAGAGACAATAATGTTACCTGAGAGACAATAACGTTAGAGTGAACGGAATTATTTTTCCTTAAAGCAACAGACAGACCCCTACAATTGAATAGATTTCTTTCAATCACGTAGCAAAGATGAACGCGCTTGCAAATAATGCAAGGAGTGATTTCGTGCAAGAGCTTAGGAGAGAAAAGAGGGCGACCTTCCGCCGAAGATTGTACTGGTGCCCCAACACATCTCATGTCCAAACAGTCCGCCAAGAGCATTGCCAACACGAACAAATGATGCATGCAAGATTTTGTTTGCAGCCCGCCCAACCCTCTTCTTGCTCGCCCTCCTCTGTCCTTGCAATTCGCCTTCCCTCTTTCTCAAGGAAACTAAAAGCGATCTCCTTGAATTCAACCTTATTAGATACAAAGGGGAATCCAAGACGTTTGAGTTCGCTTGTCTTGCGTTATGGGCAATTGATTCGCACACAACTCTACATTCGCTATTCTAGGTTCATCCGTGTGCTCTCAATCAAAACATTCGTTGATGTCTTTCCACCTTTTATGTAACGCTATTTGAACGCTGGCCAAAAGAAGTGGACGCTGCTACGGAATCGCTGGTGATCAAGATTTGAAAGCCAGCCATCGCATAGTGTATTCGAAACCAAGTGAAGGTTGGTTTGCATATGTTCCAACTCCACTGTCGAAGACAAATAGCAACTCCCAAGACGTTGGGTGCAAACAAAACTTTAACACTCGATCTTCTAAAGATATAAAGAAACTCATGTTCAGTAGCGTCAAACTGAAGCTAGCAATGTTTGGAGGGGAATAGGTGGTCAAGCAGCAGAGCATTTGTGACATTTCGTTAATCATTGTGACAAATAACGGAGGATCGCCACCATGCAAAAACGAAAGTCTCCATAACATTCCGCAAAGGCAGGCGCAACGCAACGCAAAGGAGCAAACGAAGCAGCCAAGATTCGAAAATGGAGGAGGAGCAAGAACCAAATGCAAGAGGGTAGGAGACGACCAAGGTCATTTCCTTCAAAAATTGAATTAAACGTCAGTGCTTGAATTGCGAAAAGAGACTCTGTTCCTTTCGATTTCAGCTTCTGTTCGTGACTTCGCTACGTTGTTCCGATATCTGAGTGGGGGTTTGTGACTTTGCTACTTTGTTCTTGTTGATCCAACTAAGCTTTTGGAAGAACTAGACGAGCTAGTTGTCTTGCAGTTCACTCAGAGTAGAGAGGCTATTGCTGTTGTTTTTGGGAACGGGCATCTAATCCAATGGGCATTGTTTTTGGGAATGGGCATTCCTGTTGTTACCTCGGATTCTTTCGGGAGATATATGACAATCATATCTCTTACAACAAATTCACCTACATCATGGAAAATGACAAGGGAAAGAAGAACTAGCTGGATGGGAAATAAGTACTTGAATGTGAGAGCCTAGTACACTGTACATCTTTGCAGTGCAATGTACACTGAGCATACTGAATTGCAATGTACACTGAGCATACTGAATTGCAGTACAATGTACACTGAGCATATTGCATATATTGTACAGTAGTGCAGTGTCCACTATAGCCCATCTTTGCAGCCCGTCTTTAATACAGACTAACCTTGCATGACTAACCCATACGTTACTAACTAATGCTATCATTACTAAAACTAACATTCTTACATGATTAGCATTTCATGCGTAAATGTATGCATTAATTAACATTCTACCATTAAAGTTACAACGTTCTAGTGTTGTAGGTAGGGATATTAAATTTTTCCTCTTACCAGATTCGTGTTTGCAAGTTATGGAGCCTTTATTCAGATTACCATCTTCTGAAATGATTACCATTTTCATGGAAAAGAAACATGATATTATGAACCATGTCATGGAGCCTTTATGAAGATAATTGTGATGGCATCATCTGACTCGCCACCTTTCAAAGACAAAATTTCTTCACGTCTTCTCTTCTTTTGTCATCTCTTCCTTCTATCAGCATCTTCTCTTCTGCTACCATGTCCTCTTCTATCAACCTCTTTTCTTCTATTTCCATCTCTTGTGCTTCCATTTGCTCTTCTGATGCCACCTCTTCTCTGGCAACGTCATTTTTTATCACACTCTTCTACTGGCTGCATCTTCTTTGTAAATGAAGAGCTGCTAGCTATTCTAGAGCTTTGACTTCTTTTGCGCTTGCAAATTGATGAAATTGTTCTCGTAGTGGGTGGCACCAATCCTTTAGTGTTCATTTGTGCATCTAAAACATGCCTGCATCTGTGTTCATTCGCTTTGGAGAATCAGAAACATTGTCCATTCGTTACGACACTCCTTTATTGGAGGTCTCCCTAGTAGATCTCAAGGAACACTTTCACCTTGCGGATGAGGAGATTAGTCTACATCAAGAAATCGGAGTGGATGACATTGCCATAGTGCTTCCCTTGGTGGACTTGGAGGATGGTCAAAAAGGGTACAAGATCAATGGAAAACAACATTCAACCTTCAGAGTTGAGGTGATAAGAAGGAAAGATTCTCATAGTGACTTTCAAAATGCTAAAGTGAATAGTGTTATTTCACTTATAGAGAAGATGCCTTTGAATAGTTCTTTGCATGTTGCATTAACTTCTGCAGTTGGTGTTGAGAAGGTTGTTGAACTGCCTAAAACTTATGATGGGTATGTTGTCTTTGAACTCCCCCCTTTGCCTGATGGATCTCCAATGTTTGGAATGGAACAAAATGCTGATGGTCATGTATGGACAAAATATTCAACATGTTCACAAGACTTTTTCAATGGAATTTTAAGGATGAGTAGATGTTTTGGATACTTGAGATGCTGTAACGTTCATTGTCCTTACCTTGAATGAATGGGAGTTCTGAATGATACACAATGGAAGGGAAAGCTTAGGAAGCCACCTGTGCCTGGTCCAATTGATCCAACCTTGGGATCAATTGTCTGCAAGCATTGTTTGGAAATCCTAGAGTGTGTTTATCAATGCAGTGCTATAATATATTATTGCTTGCCTCATGAAAGAGCGAAGACGACAAGATGTGATGTGTATGTTGGGTTCCATGACCATCCTGTTGAGAAAGGAAAAAGTCGTGCAAAGGAATTGCAAGTGGATGATCTTGTTTCAATGCATGCTAGGCTAAATGCAAATTCATCTTGCAAAAACATTGAGGTCTCAGTTACACAAGACCTTATGATGGATATGTTGCTTGCAAAGGAGGGGGTTGCTATGGAACCTCTAGATTACCAACAATTTAAAGAGGTTTTGGATACAATCACACCAATGACACAAAGGAGAAGGCTTCAGAGAATAGTGCAGAGTGCAAGATGTGATGCTAGAGGAGGAGATGGTGAAATGGATTCAATACTGGGTTTGAAAAAGAGATGCAGATATCCATATGTGCAAAGTATCTTGTTTCTTGGGCAATTGCAAGATGAACAACCACCACATATTTTCAAAATGTCAACCATTGGTCCAGGATCAGGGGTTGATTTGGTGAATCGAATGCGGCAAGGAGGTAGCCTTGGATCACAATGGGTGCATTTTGACCATGTCCATCGAGTAAAAGGATGGTCAACTATGGGTGCTCATGTGTATGACCCTTACATAAGGGAACTCTTAACAATAGCTTTATGTGAATTCAAGGTGGAAGATACCCATGCACAAGTGCAATTCTGGAAGCTTTTGAATAGTCAGATGGAGAAGAATGGTTTTGAACCACCTTAATTCCTAGGATTCATGGCAGATGGAGCAGGAGCAAATTGGCTTGCTATCCACACAGTTTACAGTGGTGGGCCTGAAAATGTAATGGAGGGTAAAGAAAGGACTTGTGGTTTTCACTAGGAGATGAGCATGGTTGAGCATACCAAAAGATGTATTAAGCCACAATTTCAGGAGGAGCATAAGGTTCTATGTAGGAAATGGAGGGAGGCAATGACAGCTGCTTTTGCAGATCAATGCAAGAGAACATTGACCTTGTATTGGTCTCCATTGCATGTGAAAGAGGGTGAGTTGCCAGCACTCCGCACATGGTTGGCTTGGTGGGATGTTAGAGTCAACCAATGAGGGGGAATGTTTTTGCAACAAGAGAAAAATTTTAGGTTTGTTCCTACAGTAAATCTTTCGGAGACAAAACACTCTAGCATGAGAGCAGCACATCGGTATGCAAGACACATAACATTGTATGAAGCTTGTGCTGAAGATCTTGCAATGAGTGTCCTTCAGAGTGCTCACTGTAATGCCTTTTTGAGTGGAAAACACTTGGGTACAAGTCCGAATTTGGATGTTCTACGATAAAGAATACTTGATGGTGGTGGATCTAGTAAAGGAGATAGAAATAGGCTTGTTGATTTGTCACACACTGTGATTGAAGAGGCTGGGTTACACTCTCCAGAGATGGATAGACCGATGACAGAACCGATAAGTATCAAAAGAAAGAGGAGTTCTACATGTTCAACTGTGGTCCATGCACTTGATAGTCATCGCCCTAAATACATCACTATCACTACAAACAGAGTGATTGGAAAAAGACGACAACTTGATTTTTTAAATCCTACAAACCAAGTAGTTTGTAGAGAGGCAAACATTCATGATGCCAATTGGGCAGTTAGGAGAACTGAAGCACATAGTGTTGTCACATGCTTTGGTTACTTGACAGAAAGTCGGAGACGGTGTGGGGCAATGATCAATGCACTTGGTAGAAGTGCAAGCAATGGTGTGCCAGTGCCTTGCTTTAAGGGAAGAAGGCAACATTCCAATGGATTGACATAACAATTTGTTTGGTTTTGTAATAGTACTGTGACCCATACATGGAAGGTGGATAATTCCATTCAGGGTGTTCCTGGAAACTCTCCAGGTGTGTGGAAGGTTGCATGTGGGACATCAATTACTATGGATGAGAGGGAGACCCTGGTAAGGGCAGGATTTGTATTTGAGACTGATGATGCTATTGGTGTCATGAGCTTCCCATCTCGTATGCAAAAAATATGTACGCCAAGCCATGTGCGCCCATCTCATCGTGATGGAAAGCTTGTGTCATGGAGAACTAAGTTGAATAAAGAATTCAAAGAAAGGATAAGCAAGGCAGTTGCAGAGAATGGGGAGGTTGTAAGAGAGAGCACTATTATTCCAAATGAGGTGCATCTTTTCCACATTTGTACATCAGGTTCAATTTCCAAGGGGCTAACATACTGTGTCTCAATTTCAGAATTCCCACATTGTACATGTCTTGATTTCACTCAAAGGGAGACAAGTAAAACTCCTTATATGCCTCGCAAGCACATATACTTTGTGTTCATTGTAGTGCTGGGATTGAGTGATGCAGTGCATCAGTTTATGCATCAAGCAGCGTTGACTAATATTGAGTTGTTTCAAGCATTGGCTGGAAAAAGAAATCCATCTTCCATAGACTAGATGATGTGAAAGACATTCTGTTGTTCTTTGCTGAACATGCGGAATATAGAGGTAGGGATCTTTCTATGTTTTTGTAATGGAAGTAAGGATATACTTCTGCAAGCATTAGAGGCAAGATATGTCAGCCTTTAATGTGAATAGTAGAAGATGCAATAGATGTAATGTGCTTTTTTGCTCTACATGCGTTCCATTTTTTGGATCAGATGTTTGGAAGATGTACTTCTGCAAACATGGAAGGCATGATATGTACATGTAGAGTATGAGCACGTTTTGGCTATTTGAATCATATATTGTACCTGCTCCTATGTTATTGTCTCTCCATAAGGATTTCAATGTGAAAGTAAGGAGAGAAAGGTATTTAATATGATGTGTAGGCTACTCCTTTTCTTTGGATGGGTGTATGGAGGAAGATACCAAGTATGGGGAGGAAGGATATGTGTAGCCTGATATATTTTGTCTTCATTATGTATGTATGGAATATGTAATCATATAAGCATGGCAAGCATGATATGTAATGTAAAACTTGTGTGCAATGTTAGTTCTTTTTCAAATCTTGTATTCAGTACCACTATGTGTTTGTTTGCCAAATTTATTGTAATGTAAATATATGAGAAGGAAGGAGATGTGCAATTCGAACAATGTGCCCTCTAAGTAGTCTTTGTTTTTGTGAATCATATATTTTATATACTATTGAATCTCTCTTCATAATGAGTCTAATGTGATAGCATGAGAAGGAAGGAGGGAAGCAATATCATTTTGGGGCATGACTCCTCTCTCGAATGAAATTTGATTAATCATATAGTGGATGAAGGGCTGCTTGCTTGCCTGTTGTTTAATCACGCTCGCTTAATTAGGCTCGCTCACTTTTCCTTGCTCGCTCTTTGGTAATCCTCCCACCTCCCCTCCCTTCTATCCTAGCTCCCCTCCTAGCTATCCTGCCATACCTCCTGCCTCCTCTCAGACTTCTTGCCCCCAAACCCTGCCTTCTCGCCTCCTCTACTGACCCCCTGCCTCCCCTCCCTACCTCCCCGCCTCCTCTACCTACCCCCTGCTTTCCCTCCTTGCCTCCGTGCCTCCTCTACTTGCCCCTTGCCTGCTCTTTTTGCTCCCCCACACCTCTCCCTACCTCCCCGCCTCCTCTCAGATTTCCCTCACCCTCTCCCAACCTCCCCGCCTTCTCTTAGCTTGCCCTCAGCATCCTCTCCGAGCATCCCTCTGCCTGTCTATGATGAAGAGGCAAACTTCACTTTGGGTAAGGGGTAGCTCCACTCCTAGGTATTCCCATCATCAATGAGGCTTACCTTTCTAAAGACCTTATTGCCAAGGACGAGGCCCATGTCTCTTAGATAGAATTAGATGCTAGAGGATCCTAGTTCCCTTCTCAATTGCATAAGGAATGCCTGAAGGAGATGCATTGCTACATCATGCAAGTGCAAATCACCCAAGGTCAAAGATAACATCAACCTAGAAAGGGATGAATTAAATAAGAAAGTTGAAGAACATGGGTTGAAGGCTCAGAAATGGGAAAAGTACAAAGCCCAAGAAGCCAATCAAGCTGCTATATAGAGCCCAATGTAAAGACAAAATGGAAACACAACAAATTCAGAGCCTGGAAAACCAAGGGGTAGCAGACTGAAAACTCTTCCAAGCCAACATAGAAAAGAGAACCAACTGAGAATAGAGAATTGTAAGCTGACTAAGAAATTTGGCAATATTGATGACTTTAGTCCCATTAAGTCAGTGGTGGCCATTTCTCAGGTGAGGTTACATTCAAAACATGTTTCAAGTTGGATTTTTGGTGGCTCAATTTTCTTTGGAATGCACATAGATTTGCCAAAGAATGGGATGCATGTCGAAGGACAGTCCCATGTATTGGATTTGATGCCGCATAATCTTATCCATCTAAGCCCCTCCAAAATTGGAAATTAGATTTGGGAGGCCATTACATCTATTCGCATAGTGGATATACATACTAGTGGTAATAGATTACTACATCAAGGTGGTGGAGGCCAAGTCCCTTAGAGATAATTCAGTAGCTTGAATGGCAAAACCTTTTGTATAAAAATATTATGACCATAGTTGTGTGTCCGGTTTAGCTAGTTAGTGATTGAGGCGGACACTTCTTGAATTATGTCATCATAAGTTTGGTCGAACATCACATGATTGTTTATAAGAAGTCTATATTGTATTATCCTACGGAAAATGGACAAGCTGTGTCTACCAACCATGCTTTACAAAAGATTTTAAAGGAGGTGGTTAATGAAAATTGAACCGATTGGGATTAGAAAATTCACTCAGCTGTGTGGGCATTTTCCATGGCATTTAAGGTGTTTAATGACTCCATTTAGTTTGGCATACGGATGTGAAGCTATTGTTCCAATGAAGCTCTTGATTTTGAGTATGCATGTATTTTTGCAAAGCTACCTCTGGTAGAATCCTTGCAGCACAGATTGCAGTAGTTGCTGGCGTTGGATCAAGGAAGGTTGCAAAAGTCAATGGATAGCAAAAGCTGTGTAATGACAGAGAAGAGTGGGGGTTGACTGGAACACTAGGTTCAAGATTTTTAGGTGATGCCATTTTGCCTTTCAACAACTGAATAAGACCTCATTTATGAAGCTAAAACTATGGTGGATAAGTTTGTATATCATTTCTACTCAGATTGGAGCATACGCTTTTTAGTTAAAGACCTTGAATGAGAGAAGCTTCTGAAGTCAATGAATGGGTTCCGTCTAAAGCCTTATTATTGGAAGCTTCTGAATATGAGTTTCAGCCGTAGATGTGTTAATTAGTATTGCTAGTGATGTGGCATTCTCTAAAACAAAGTGTAGACTAGACAACTTCCAACTCAGCAATACAATGTACTATAGTGGCAAGGTTCAAAAGGGTGAGCATGCCCTGAATTTTGCTCACATCTCTTCCTCAACAAGGTGCCTTTTTGGGTCGCATTTTTCAAACTACGTGGCGAATTTCATGCAAAAATTAATTGGATTTGGTGGCTGTTATTAAAAGATCATGTCATTGAGATTTTTACTGGGTGCTCTCGCAGGGGACATGTGCTTCTCCTTGTGAGAGGAACTGGAGCACGTTCTCTCTTATACATACCAAAAGAAGGAATAGGTTGCTTCCAAAGAATACTGAGAAATTAGTATACATCCACACTAATTTGCAACTCATCTCCGAAATCAAGGAAAGGGGATTTGAGAAGATAGAAGTGACCTTGGATATTATCAACAAGAAGAAGGATGATGAGAGGTTGCTTACTTTGCAAGAGACTACAAAGGGAGGAGAAGAGATTCCAGCCCCTATTGTCACAGGAAGGATGGATGTTGCTGCAGCTTCAAGCAGCTCGAATATTTTGTAGTCCCATGGTGAGGCAAATGAGAATGACAGTGATGAGGATGAGGATGATGATAAGGAGGAGGAGGAGGATGGCAGTGATACAGATGATGATGAGGATGATGCACAAGATGAGGATGTAGCTTGAGGCTTGAGCCTAATCAGTGGTGATGCATTTCAGATTTGTTTCCTGGCTGTGTCATCTTGTTTCAGCTGGCATATTCGCTTGTTTCCTGGCATTTCATGCTTTCAGCTTTGTTTCCTAGCAGTCTTTTCAGACTTGAGTTTGTTATATGATGTATTGCAACAGTTTCCTAGCATTTCATGCTTTTAGCTTATTTCCTAGCAGTCTTTTCAGACTATGTATCGGAATTTCAGAAATAAAAATTCAGATACTCTTCCATGAATCATGACTCTAGTCTCTATCATTAATGTTTATGGCTTTGAAGTTTAAAATGTTTAAGTTTTGAAGCTCTCTCTCAAGTAAATGTGTACGATTTGTATTTTCCTAGTTTTTTTTTTTGTAAAATTAGGATCACGTATGATTCTTTTCCAGGGACTGAACCATACTCCAATCATACTTTCGTACCTGTATGACCTATGCGTATGGTTGCGTATGAAAAAATCTATGAATGTGAGGGGCAAGGTATTTTGTTACCTTAATTGATGACTATTCTAGAGTCACATGGCTC
This sequence comes from Dipteris shenzhenensis, assembly GCF_047967505.1. NCBI lineage: Eukaryota > Viridiplantae > Streptophyta > Polypodiopsida > Gleicheniales > Dipteridaceae > Dipteris > Dipteris shenzhenensis. Next base: position 15,527,193 of record NC_141616.1, read on the forward strand.
TTCCTCATGAAGGCTGAATCTGAAGTGTTTATTAGTTCAAAGAGTTCAAGGCCTTGGCTGAGAACCAAACCAATTGAAGAATACAAACATTTTGTTCAGACAATGGAGGAGAGTACACATCAAATGCTTTTGAAGGATATTTGAAGGAAAATGGGATCAAGCATCATAAGATAGTGCCATTCACACCACAACACAATCCCATTGTAGAAAGAAAGAATAGGACACTTTTGGAAATGACAAGATGCATGCTGAAATTCAAGAAAATGTCAAAGGCATTTTGGGGAGAGGCCATAAATACAACCACATACATACAAAATACATGCCCTACCAAAGCTTTGGTCAATGTTGAGAGGTTTTATGGCTATAAGCCAAAGGTTCATCATTTCAGAGTGTTTGGCTCAGTTGCTTATGCTTTGATTCCATCTCAGCTTAGATCAAAGCTTAATGACAAAAGCCTCAAATGCGTTTTTGTTGGATACAGTACATAAAGTAAGGGCTTCATATGCAAGGAGGCTGAGATCTCACCATACATAGGTCTCTACTCGAACATCATTGATTTTTTGAACCGTGGGAAGGTTCTCCTTGTTGGGAACTTCAACAAGAGAATAGGTACACTCCAGGTATCCCTTTTGGACTTTTGTGATGATTATATCTTATTACCAGATGTGACTTGAGTCTCCGTAGACAGACATGCCCTAGTCACATCTTATGGGCATGCACTGCTAGACATGGGTAGAGTATATGATCTTATCATCTATAATGGTTGGCCCTCCTCAGGTGGGTTTACTTGTTTTCCACACGAGGGGGGCTCCATTGTAGTTGACACTCTCATAGGATCTCCTGCCTTCACTTCACATATCACTGACTTGTCCGTCTCACCACCACCTCTAGGAGCATAGACCACACTACCTCGCAAGAAGCAAAGCATGCAGATTTGTACTCGGCCTCGGTAGAAGAAAGAGCAACTATGGGTTGCTTCTTGCTGACCCACGACACAACTCCAGATCCAAGTGAGAAACAGTACCCTGTCACTGATCTCCTACTGTCCACGTCTCCTACCCAATCTGAGTCACAGAATCCGGTCAAGATGTTGCCCTTGGTATAGATGATGCCATAATCAAGTGTGCCTTTGATGTATTTCAGCACCTGCATCCCTGCCCTCCAATGGTTCTCCCGGGGCTTATTGGAAAACCTGCTTAGTACACCAGTCGCAAAACTGATGTCCGGACGTGTGTTGCACAGGTAAATCAAGCTACCCGCAAGCCTTCTGTACTTCGCTTCATCCACCAGTGGTGATGAATCCTCGTTTGAGAGCTTCGCATCAACCTCCATAGGGGTACCAACTGTCTTGCACTCAGCCATGCCAAATGCCTTCAGTATCTCTCCAGCATACTTTAGCTGTGAAATGAAGATCTGTTTCGGCTCCTGCCAAACTTCAATCCCCAAACAGAAATGCATCAGTCCGAGGTCTGTCATTTCAAACTCTCTTCCTAGCAAATGCTTCATCTGTGAGATCTTCTCTTCATGGTTCCTGTTATGACAAGGTCGTCCACATAAAGGATCACGATAATACACCTGCCTCCTTCTCTGAAGATATACAAATTTGCATCAGATGGTCTCCTCCTGAACCCGTTTTGTAGAAAGTAGGCATCAATTCGCTGGTACCATGCTTGTGGGGCCTGTTTCAGCCCGTAAAGTGCCTTCTTCAGTTTGCAGACTTTACCTTCTGAACCGGGGATCTCAAAACCCGGTGGTTGTTCCACGTATACGTCCTCCTTGAGATCTCCATTCAGAAAGGCAGATTTCACATCCATCTGAAACACGGGCCAACTTCCCTGGGCAGCTAAATCCAAAACACTGCGAATTGTGGTTAGTCGAGCTGTGGGAGCAAAAGTATCTTGATAATCAAAACCATGTACCTGTGCAAATCCTTTTGCCACAAGCCGAGCCTTGTACTTATCCAACGTGCCATCGGACTTGTACTTGGTCTTATACACCCACTTGGTTCCGATTACCTTGCGTTTTGGTGGTCGATCCACAAGGTCCCAAGTGTTGTTCTTCATTATGGAGTCATACTCTGACTGCATAGCCTCCATCCACCTATCATCGCCCTATGCCTCTTCAAGACACTTGGGTTCATCAGCACGGATCACTTCTGTCATCAAAGCATAGTTGACCAAGTGTTCATGCACCCTTCTTTGCTCCTCTAATCTCTTGGACCGGCAGTGTTCGAATGGTTCCTCCTCAATGGCTGGAGGTTCTCTGCCATCGAAAAGCTACTTTACCCACTTCGGGAATGGCCATTGCCGTTGTGGTTCTGCAAGCTCTTCTTCATCTTCTTTGTCTTGAATCCTCCCAAGCACCGTTGGGGGAGTTCGGTCTGCTATTGGTGGTGGTACTGGATGGATATCTTGGTCCTGGTTGTTTGGGAAGGAAGCATCCTCCTCCAATTGATGTGGCTGTTCTGAAAAGGCCACATCGTGACTTACAATTACCTTCTTGGTAACAGGGTTATAGAGACGGTAACCCTTCGCCTCTTCATTGTAGCCCAAGAAAATACACTTCCGGCTCTTCGGTTCCCATTTGGTCCTGGTAACATTAGGGACATGCACAAAACAGTCACATCCAAAAACTTTGAAATGTGCAGCTAAAGGTTTCTTACCAGAAAAAGGCTTGCAGTGGAGTCATCCCGTTCATAGCCTTCGTGTAGCTACGATTGAGAATGTAAACTGCCGTGTTACATGCTTCAGCCCAGAAAGTCTTTGGCAAATCTTTCCCTTTCATCATACTCTTGCCCATTTCACAGATGACGTGCATCTTGCGTTCTGCTACTCCATTTTGCTGTGATGTATGTGGCGGGGGTTTCTGCCTCTTGATCCCGTGACTTTTGCAGTAACTTTCGAATTCAGTTGATGTGAACTCTCCACCTCTGTCTGATCTCAACTTCTTCACCTCCTTCCTCATTTCTTTCTCGACCTTTACATGCCATTCCTTCAACCTACTGAAAGCCTCGTCTTTAGTCTTCAAGAAGTATATCCATATCCTTCTACTGTAGTCATCGATCAGCATCATGAAGTAGTAGGAACCACCCAAAGCTTCCGTCTCCATCTTTCCGCAGAGGTCCGTGTGAACGAGCTCTAGAGGAGACTTTGCCCTGTGGCCTCTTTAGGAAAGGGATGCTGATGCTGCTTGCCCATCATGCAAGCTTCACATGCATCGGGCAGATTTGAAATTTTTGGTAGGTCTGCAATCATTCCACTTTTATGCATCTTCTTCAAAGAACTAAGGTTTAGATTACCAAACCTCTCATGCCACAGCTTAGTGTTCTTCACATCCACTTGAGCACTGAAAGCTGAGAGTTCATAAATGTTGTTGCGCCGTGTACCTTTACCAACGACCTTTCCTTGAAGATCCAGGATCTATGCACCATTCTTATCGAATTGAACTTTGAGGTCCCGATCCATGATCACGGAAACGGACAACAAGTTCCTCTTGATATCTGGCACATAAAGAACATCGGACAACTATTTTACAACTCCATCTGACTTGAGAGCAATCGTACCTTTTCCTTTTGCTGGACATTTTGCATCATTGCTGAATGCTACTAGGATGTCATTCCCTACCGGCTGTAGAGAGGTATACCAATCCTTTTGACTGGTCATGTGGCGCAATGCACCACTGTCAATGATCCATGGTTCATCTGCAGGTACATGAACTGCCTCCGTGCAAATCTCCTCAATTGCGACGAACAGCTCTACTGGTACTGCTTGCGCGCTGTTGCTGGACTCTTTCTTTACTCCGTTCTTCTCATCTGCAATCTTCTTTCGGCACTCATTTTGCTTGTGCCCTGCCTTGTTGCACTAGAAGCACTTGATCTTCTTCTTTCTCTTCTTCTTTCTCCTCAATTGCAACGAACAGCTCTACTGGTACTACCTGCGCGCTATTGCTGGACTCTTTCTTTACTCCATTCTTCTCATCTGCAATCTTCTTTCGGCACTCATTTTGCTTGTGCCCTACCTTGTTGCAATAGAAGCACTTGATCTTCTTCTTTCTCTTTTTATCATCAGAATAAGATGGGTTACCAGAGTCCTTACCCTTACCTTTCTTTGATCCGGTCCAGAAAGCCGAATCTTCTCCAGTCCTCATCTTTTGATGCATCTCCTCCTCCAGAAGCATCGCGCTAAAATCCTCAAAGTTGAGGGGCGAATTTCTATTCTACCTATTCAGCGCCATAACAAGACCATCGTACTTTGGTGGGAGAATCCGTATGCACCTTCGTGCTAGATTCTCGCTGGTGATGGTGATGCCAATCGCAGTCATCTGATCGCGCAGATTCTTCACCCTGGTGATGAACTTCTATGCCACTTCAGACTCAGACAACTTCTCATTCACGAGTTAAGTCTCCAGATTCTGAATCCGCGTCTGATTTGTGGTCTCGTACTGATTTTTCAAGACCGTCCATGCCTCCTCCGCTGTGGTGACATGTTGAATTAATGCCATGACAGAATCACTAACACTGCAGACAATAGAACACAGCGCATCTGCATTTCTTCTTGTCCACGCGAGAATCTCATCCGTAGTTGGTACTATCTGTTGTCACGCATTGGCTGGATCCGGTCTCGCAACTGGCCTCACGTCCACCCCAGTAGCAATGTCCCAAAGCTCGTATGCGCTTAGGATGGTCTTCATCTTGAACTTCCAGAGTGGATAGTTAGAGCCGTCCAACTTTTTGCTTTTGCCGAATGGTGGGATTCAGAGTCTTGTGGGCTAGGCCATCTCTCACAATCTGCTCACAAACAGAAAAGACACTACCAAATCTTCTTGCTAGAGTCTAGGCTCTGATACCATGTAAGAAAATAATACAACGTCTGTGCTCAACAAATAACAGGATCTCGTACGCAAGAGAGAAAACAAGATAGTATGGAGAATCAAAAATTTGATTACTGTAGAACTGATACAATAGATGGCGCTGCCTCCCAACTGTGCGCTCCTGTGAAAGAAGCTTCAATGGCATGCTGGAAACAGTAGAAGACGGAGGCTGGATGCTAAGGAATCAGGGTTGCTATAGCCAGTGACGAAACGGGCTTCACGGGCTTGCTCTTACATAGCCACCAGTCATAGTCGGCTAGGCTCAATTGGGTGACCGACCCAATCCGCCCAAAACAGTCGACTGGGGGTTGGTCCCGAAATAGGCCACCGACCATACGATAGAACCGGTGCGCAAAACAGAGCAGCTAACCGTCAGTCTCCGTTCGGCTCAGAGCCATCCGGGATCATCTAAGGCTCCAAACGGGCCCCGCAACCCGAGAGTGGGCTGCCCCGAGAAATGCTCCATCTACCCTCAGTGCAGTCAGTCAAGGGATGCCTTCCCGCACTTGCATGTAGCCTAGTTGGTGGTATGCCAACTCTATTTGAAGCCGTCCAACCATCAAGCCACTCATGGCCCCCATCTAGTGTCCAAACCAGGACTACCGGATAACCGAGCTACTCAAATGCCTTCTCCTCATATGGGGGGCTTCCAATTAGAGTTAGCTAGTTCCCGCATAGTTATGCGAGAGTGGAGCATTGATATCTAACAGAAATATGCATCCACATGGTACATGATTGAAAATACTCACAATGGTGGTGTTTATAGAACACTCTTTATAAATACTCACAATGGTGGTGTTTATAAAACACCATTTGTAAGGATTGCATAACCTTGTTACATCACAAAGATGCATCTCTAGAGGACAACCATAGAGTTCTTGGACCTTTGTTGCTACATGTTTTGATGGGAGTAACACCATATTAGGGAATTTGAGAAGTTTCAAATACATTTGGGAGCTTCCTAATGAAAAAAAACTTTGAGAATTTGGTTAGTGTAGAGCTAGCCATGAAATAGTGTGTTTGTTACACTTACAAATGATATTAACCATAAATCTACACTGTTCAGGCAAGTGTGAGGAGTTAGGCCACATGGTCAAATATCATGATCATGGTAGTGTTTATAAAACTAGGAATATTCATCGAGATGGTACCAGATTGATTATACTCATATTGGTGGTGCATCACAAAGATGCCTCTCGAAAGGACAAACATAGACTTTCTTGCCACATGGTTTGGTGGAATTTTTATTTTTTTGGTGAATTTGGCACTCCCATGCATCCATGCAAATACAATACTATCTACGCTCCCAATTGCTTAGGATCCTTTGTGTTGCACATCCAGAATTTATCCCTGGATATAATTATTCATATGTAGCATTTTAGTGAATGTGAATAGGTGCCCAATATTGTGCAAGTATCTTCTTGTAGTTCCCCTATGTCCTATTTAAATTTATATCACTTTTTGCAATGCCAAGCCATATTGTGTACATTGCATCTGACGGTTGAACAAGCACAAAAACATCATTGTTAACATCCATCATTGAGTCATTTACTAGAAGGCCTACAATAGTGGTCATCCTATACTTCCAACTCTTCAAAGTCATCAATGTTATCCATTGCAATAGATATGCCTTTACCATATGTCCTTGGCTAAAAATCTTTGATAACTAATTCTTGCACATTTGGAGTTCCTACATCATCCACTAGATATTTCCAATACTCACTCATAGGTGTTATGTACTGTGTGAACTCAACATTAGGACCTTGCATTGTTGAGCATCTAGAGCTCCCAATATCTTAGCTAATTTTGGATGCCACTTACCACTCTTGGTGATCCTTTATGTACTCAGACATGGGTACTAAAATTAGGGACCCTATTGTATGGGCTCCACGAAATTATCCCTCTTCCACAATTCAATGCCACCTTCTCTAGGTAGCCACTCAATCAACTTTGTGATCACCTTGTACTACATGTTTGGCCTTTTCCCTTTCACATAAAACCTAAATTGTAATGCTTTTGAATGTCCTACTAATGCATCATGTTCATCACACAAGAATCCATCGATGCAACCTAGGTATAAGAACCCTATCCTTCCTATTTATCATACAATAAGTTCTCTTTTGACATCTCTTATATTCCTTACGGGGACTAATCTCGTACGTGAGAGAGGGGAGGTTTGTGGAGGTCCAGTGGAGGCATTCTAGAGGTTCGAAGGGATTTTTGGAGGTTTAGAGGGAGGAGGAGACAGGTTCGGGGAGTCTGTGAGGAGAAAACAGCCATGTGGTGCAATCTGCAAGACTCAGTCTCACTGAGGCGCACCTCAAGAACGACCACGTGGCAGACGTGCAGAGGGAAACAGACCCTACACAGAGACAGAGGACCAGAGATGGAGGCAGACTGGGCATACATGGCGCACTCAAGGCAAGCCTACACATGATGTGGCGCGCGGATATTCGACAACCCGTGGCAGAGCCCAAAGGGAAAATCAGAGGTGATGTGGCAGGGGCGAATGCCAGACTATGCAAGAAAATGGTAGACAACTGCCATAGACTGCGCGACAGAGGTGCAGTTTGCTTGGCTTGCATTGTTGAGGTGGTGGTGGTAGATGCCTGGAGAGTGGTGAAGCACTACAAGCACTAGAGCAGAAGCACCAGAAGAGCCTGAGCGCGGCGATTGAAGCAAAAGCACCAAGGTCCAGAAGAGCAAAGCATGGCGAGGGCACAGCAGAAGCACCAGAATCCAGATTCCAGAACTTAGAAGAGTAGCACGGCGATTGAAGCAGCCAGCACGTGGCAGTTTCTAGTGGACCAAAGTCCTATGGGTACAAAGTCATACTCCAGGTGCTCAGTCAGCGAACCAGTGCACCATGTGGCGAGCTGTGCGGTAGTAAGGAATGGGATCTTACCACATGGCAAACTACGCACGGATACCTAGTCCTAACACGCAAACACGCTCAGTGCAGGTCCCCCTACGAATGACACACAAACACGCTCGGTGCGGGCCCCCATGCGGGTGACAGCACTACAAGGCCATGTGACACCATCGCATTCCGTAATGTCAGGGATAGTGAGGTAAGGGGCATGTAGAGAGAGAGAGAGAGAGAGAGGGGGGGGGGGGGAACGAGAGAGAGAGAGAGAGAGAGAGACAGAAGCGCGAAGAGAGAGAGAGAGAGAAGAGAGAGCGAAAAGAGAGAGAGAGAGAAAGAGACAGAGAGAGAGAGAGAAAGAGAGAGAGAGAGAAGAGAGAGAAGAGAGAAGAGAGAGAGAGAGAGAGGAGAGAGAAGAGAGAGAGAGAGAGAGGAGAGAGAGAGAAAGAGCGAATAAAGAAAGAAGAGAAATAAGAGAGAGACAAGAGAGAGGAGAGAAAGAGAGAAGAGAGAGAGAAGAGAGAGAGGGAGAGAGGGAGGGAGAGAGAAGAGAGAGAAAAAAGGTGAGAAGAGAGAGAGAGAAAGAGAGAGAGAGAGAGAAAAGAGAGAGAGTGAGAGAGAGAGAGAGACAAGAGAGAGAGAGAGAGAGAGAGAGAGAGAGAAGAGATAGAGAAGAGAGAGAGACAAGAGAGAGAGAGAGAGAAGAGAGAGAGAGGAGAGAGAGAAAAGAGAGAGAGAGAGAGAGAAAAGAGATAGAAGAGAGAGAGAAAAGAGACAGAAAAGAGAGAGAGAGAGAGAGAGAGAGAGAGAGAGAGAGAGAAGAGAGAAGAGAGAGAGAGAGAAAAGAGAGAGAGAGAGAATATAATATAATATTATATAAATATACTATATTTTATATAAGAGAATATATAGAGAGAGAGAGAGACAGAGAGAGAGACAAAGAGACAGAGAGCATATAATATATTTTTTGAGAGGGCAAGGGAGAGAGAGAGAGAGAGAGAGAGCATATAATATATTATTTTAGAGTGCAGGGGCGAGAGAGAGAGAGAGAGGGAGAGAGAGAGAGAGAGAGAGAGGGGGGGGAAGAGAGAGAGGAGAGAGAGATAGATGAGAGAAAGAGTGGAAGAGAGAGACAGAAAGACAGAGGGAAGAGAGAGAGGAGAGAGAGGGAGAGAGATAGATGAGAGAAAGAGAGGAAGAGAGAGAGAGAGAGAGAGAGAGAGAGAGAGAGAAAGAGAAAGAGAGAATATAAATTAATATAGTAAATATTATATTATATAAAATATAAAATATGCTATATTTATATTTATATTTATATATTTGTTTATAAAAAATACTAGAGAAAGAGAGAGAGAAGAGAGAGAGACATTGAAAGATAGAGAGAGAGAGGGGTAGGAGAGAGTAGAGAGACAAAGAGAAGAATATAAAATATATAATATACTGTACACACACACACACACATATTTGGTTACGTCAGATATTTTCCATTGCTACCTCTCAATCGTCACCACCTTGGCCTCTCTCGCGGGAGAAATCAATCATTAAGTTATTGGGACAAGGTCATACTAGGAACTATGGGAGTGATCTTGGAAGCCATATACAAACCCATCTTCTGTAAGTGGTCACACGGATTCCATATATACAATATATATATATATATAGGGAGAGAGAGAGAGAGAGAGAGAGAGAGAGAGAGAGAGAGAAAGAGAGAGAGGGAGGGAGGGAGGGAGGGAACGGGGAGGGAGGGAGGGAGGGAGGGAGAGAGAGAGAGAGAGAGAGAGAGAGAGAGGGAGAGAGAGGGAGGGACGGAGGGACGGAGGGAGGAAGAGAGAGAGAGAGAGAGAGAGAGAGAGAGAGAGAGAGAGAGAGAGAATGTCAGTGATCACCTTTGTCCATATTTCCTTCTCTTTTTTGCATAGTAATGCACTGAAAATGCTTATGTGCTAATCTTCACAAGTATTAGTGTGACCACCAGAATCGCTTTGCAGACAGATATCAAAACCTATCTTTGAGAGTATCAGTGTGATCATGAGCATTAGGAGGTCTTCTACGGGATGGTGGCCATTTGATTTGCTCTATGAAGGCTTATAAGGCGCTCCTACTTTCTACTCCAAATATGTGGCTAAGTTGGGTTCTTTGAGGAGGCAACAAAGAAATTGCTTGACGCTTCTTTGATGGATGCAAATAGTGCTTATTCTATGTCAAGGACACACGGTGGGAGTAGGAGACTTCATACGTATGAAGATTTTCATGCTCAGAGTGTTCCCATAGTGACCGGTAGGGTTGAGGGTTGCTGGAAAACCTACAGTAGAAGGCAAAGTAGTTTCATCAAAATAGAAGACAAGAAGTCCACTAGTTGATTGTTTTCGCAATGGTCCCTATGATCATCTCCATGATCTCTTGGATCTTGAATTATAAACCATTGAAGGCATTGCCAAGAGAGGAGCTAGGATTTGATGTTGGGAAATTATAGGTCACCTCCCCTGCATCTATTAGAAATTATAGGTCAACTCCCCATTTGCGAGCCCCCAAAGGGCAACATTGTGGCTGCCATGTGGGTAGCAGTCAGAGAAAGAGGATTACCTGGCAAAGAAGGCACCTCTTGGAGGGCAGATCTGAAGCGCAATTTCCCAGAGGCTATCTATGACTAGAGAAGGCAGATGTTTGCAAAAAATCCAGCAAGGAAACATGGCATTGACTTGGTCATGACACCAGTAGGTGTATAGCTGTCCACAGTTAGCTATATGAAATGGTTAGGGGCAAATCTAGGGCTTGGAGGGGACCCAAACACGTATGGATTTGTTGTTGTTGCAAGAGGGCACATCTTGGGCAGAGGCAAAGCACAAATTAGGGCAACACGTAGCGCGAGAGGCAGCAACACACAGTCGATGGAGCCTGAATGACATAATAAGTGGCATGGAATGTGCGCAGACATGGCTAGTGGGTTATATCACCACGTCACCAGTTTTTACAAGACTAGACACAAGTAGAGAGAGAGAGAGAGAGAGACAGACAGAGAGATAGAGAGAGAGAACAATATTATATTATATCATATTATATTATACAGTCTATAATATAGTATATATTATATTATATAAGAGCACTAAGAGAGAGACACTGAGAGATATAGAGAGAGATAGGGGCAACTAAGGGAGGAGAGAGCGGAGGGAGAGGGAGAGAGAGAGATTCTCTCTCTCTCTCTCTCTCTCTCTCTCTCTCTCTCTCTCTCTCTCTCTCTCTCTCTCGATTGCAAACCGGTTTAGGGTTTAGGGTTTAGGAAGTTGGTAGACTCAGTGACCTGTGCAATCAATCGATGATCACAAAACTAATAAGCAGTCTACAAGCAACCGAGAGTCAAGAATAGTCTCCAAAAATGTAGAGAGAGAGAGAGAGAGAGAATACAATACAATATAATATATAATATTATACAGTTTATAATATAGTGTATATTATATTATATAAGAGCACTGAGAGATATAGAGAAAGATAGGGGCAGTAGAGGGAGGAGAGAGAGGAGGGAGAGGGAGAGAGAGATAGATGAGAGAGAGAGAGATAGAGAGAGAGAGAGAGAGAGTATATTTCTTATATTAATTCATAAATAATTTCTCAAATAATAAGCAAAAATTAAATAAATATATAATAAAAAAAAACAAACAAATATATACATATGTATGTATAGAGAGAGAGAGAGACTCTCTCTATATATATATACATACATACATACATATATATGTATGTATGTATGTGTGTATAGAGAGAGAGAGAGTCTCTCTCTCTCTATACATACATATGTATATATTCGTTTGTTTTTTATATTATATATTTATTAATTTTTTCTTATTATTTGAGAAATTATTTATGAATTAATATAAGAAATATACTCTCTCTCTCTCTCTCTCTCTCTGTCTCTTGAGTGCCAATTGGTTTAGGGTTTAGGGTTTAGGAAGTTGGCAGACTTAGTGACCTGCACAATGAATCGATGATCACACAACTAATAAGCAGTTTGCAAGTAACCGAGAGTCAAGAATAGTCTCCAAAAATGGAGACAGAGAGAGAGAGAGAGAGAGAATACAATACAATATAATATAATATTATACAGTTTGTAATATAGTATATATTATATTATATAAGAGCACTGAGAGAGACACACTGAGAGATATAGAGAGAGATAGATGCGAGAGAGAGAGAGAGTATATTTCATATATTAATTTATAAATAATTTCTCAAATAATAAGCAAAAATTAAATAAATATATAATATATAAAACAAATGAATGTGTGTGTGTGTGTGTGTGTGTGTGTATGTATAGTATCTTCTCTCTCTCTCTCTCTCTCTCTCTCTCTCTCTCTCTCTCTCTCTCTCTCTCGGTTGCCAACCGGCCCTAGGGTTCAGGGTTTAGGAAGTTGGCAGACTCAGTTACCTGTGCAATGAATCGATGATCGCATAACTAATAAGCAGTCTGCAGGCAACCAAGAGTCAAGAATAGTCTCCAAGAATGTAGAGAGAGAGAGAGAGTATATATATTAATTTTTAATATTAATTTATAAATAATCTCTCAAATATTAAACAAAATCAAATAATTATATAATATATAACACAACTGAATATATATATATATATATATCTTACTACTACTTTAAGAAAGTTGGCACACTCAGAGACCTGTGCAGCTAATCAACGATTGCAGAACTAATAAGTAAGCTATAGGAAACCGCGAGTTCTAGACTCCAAAGAATAGTCTTCGAAAGTTTTTAAATTTCAAAAGAAGCATTTATTGAGATTTTAAAAAAAAATCTTAGATTGTATTCCTTGAAATGAAAGGGAGCCTAGGATCCCCACCTTTAGACCTGGCAAAGCAAGTCGCTAGCCTGTCGTAGATGGGTCAGGTTACTCGTATATTGAATTCTTGCTTGGAATGTTATCCTCAGTAGACCCCTTTGCTCCATCCATTATGGATGCTTCACTCTTGGAACTATTGATGTCTTCATCCTCTAGCAATTGTCCTTCATCCTCAAATTTGAGTAACTTGATAGGACACCTCACCAAATTAACACAATCTAGATCATCACTAAGATTTTTCGATGCATTAGCATTGTATTCCTAATCCACCACTACACCCACATCAAGGTCTCCTAGCAGTTTAAAATCAATAGCCTGGTACTGGTAAGCTAGAATGATGACCCGTATGCCAAGGCCTTGAGTTGAACCCTCTGACCATATCATCTCTCTCTCTCTCTATACTTGGTATCAAACATCAAATTAACCTGATCTCCATACTTGATTCAAGAGAAGATTCGACCTTATGGTCAAATATTTATTGTGGCCCATTAGATGATTTGGTCTTGTTGCCAAATCTTATGGCCTAGTGAAGACTTGACCTTGTGGAAACACTGAGAAGATTTGACCTTATGGTGGCCAAATCATGTGGCCCTGAGAAGATATGACCTTATGGAAAAATCATGTGGCTTTGAGGAGATATGACCTTGTGGGCCAAATAATGTGGCCCTTAGAAGATTTGACCTTATGGCCAAATCTTATGGCACAATAGAATATTTGACCTTGTCGTTGAAAATTTATTGTGGCCAAAGAGAAGATTAGACCATGTGGCCAAAATCTTTATTGTTTCCAAGGGAAGACTTGAACTTAAAATCTTTATGTGACCCAATAGAAGATTAGACCTTGTGTCCAAATCATTAGTGTGCCTAGGGAATATTAGACATTGGGGTCATATCTTGTGGCCCAAGAGATGATTAGACCTTGTGGGAAAAACTTTATTATGGCTAGGGAAGATTAGACCTAGTGGCTAAATCTTATGGTCGAGAGCAGAAGATTAGACCTTGTGGTGGCCAAATATTGATTGTGAACCAAGATATGATTTGGCCTTCTGACCAGACCTTGGCCACAAATTCATTATCAAACATCAAATTAACCAAATCTCCATACTTGATTCAAGAGAAGATTCGACCTTGTGGTCAAATATTTATTGTGGCCCATTAGATGATTTGGTCTTGTTGCCAAATCTTGTGGCCTAGTGAATACTTGACCTTGTGGAAACACTGAGAAGATTTGACCTTATGGTGGCCAAATCATGTGGCCCTGAGAAGATATGACCTTATGGAAAAATCATGTGGCTTTGAGGAGATATGACCTTGTGGGCCAAATAATGTGACCCTTAGAAGATTTGACCCTATGGCCAAATCTTATGGCACAATAGAATATTTGACCTTGTCGTTGAAATTTTATTGTGGCCAAAGAGAAGATTAGACTGTGTGGCTAAAATCTTTATTGTTGCCAAGGGAAGACTTGAACTTAAAATCTTTATGTGACCCAATAGAAGATTAGACCTTGTGTCCAAATCATTAGTGTGCCTAGATCATTAGTGTGCCTAGGGAATATTAGACATTGGGCTTGTGGCCCAAGAGATGATTAGACCTTGTGGTAAAAACTTTATTATGGCTAGGGAAGATAAGACCTAGTGGCTAAATCTTATGGTCGAGCTGAAGATTAGACCTTGTGGTGGCCAAATATTGATTGTGAACCAAGATATGATTTGGCCTTCTGACCAGATCTTGTGGCCCAAGATAAGATTTGACCTTGTGTCCAAATCTTTATTGTAACCCAATAGAAGATAAGACCTTGTGATCAAATCTTGTGGCTCAAGAGCTTATGGCCAAATATTTGTTGTGGCCATGGAGGATTAGACCTTGTAGCCAAATATTGTGGCCCAAGTGAAGATTAGAACTTGTGGTCAAATGTTTATTGTGGCCCATGCAAGACTTGGCCTTCTGGCTAAATCTTTATAATTGTCGCCACATAATATTAGACCTAGTAGCCAAATCTTGTGGCTCAAGAGAAGATTAGACCTTATTCCTAAATTAATTGTAGCCTAGGGAAGATTTGACCTTGTGGTCTAATATCAATTGTGGCCTAGAGAAATTTTGATATTTTGGCCAATTCCAGAGGCTCAAAGAGAAGATTAGACCTTGTGGCTAAATATTTGTTGTGGATGGAGGATGTTAGATCTTGTGACCAAATCTTGTGGCTTAAGAGAAAACTAACCCTCATGGACAAATCTTTATTGTGGCTAGGTAAGATTAGACCTTGTAACCACATCTTGTGGCTCAAAAGAAGATAAGACCTTGTGCCCAAATAATGTGGCTCAAGGTAAGGTTAGATCTTGTGGCTAGGGAATATTAGAACTTGTGGCTCAAGGGATATTATACCTTGTGGCCAAATCTTTATTGTTGCATGGAAAGATTAGACGTTGCATCTAAACTAAATCCTTATGGGAATGTGGGAAATTTTTGACCATTTGGCCAATCTTTGAGGTGCCAAGATTTGGCCACCTCTATGAGATTAAGATGGTGTCTAAGCCAAATGTGTATGATAATTATGATAATATGAGGAAGGTCCCTAGAGGGAGATTTTGCCATGTGGTCAAATCTACCCTAACAAAATCACCATGCAAAAACAATAGATTTAGGTAATATATGGGAGTGAGGGGAGGGGGGAGAGAAATTAAACCTTATCTTCTAGAAAATAGTGTTGCAAGATCCATCTCCACCCATATACCTTTAGCATAGCCCAAAACCTACACCCCTTGCACCCCACTTTCTTGCCCTGCCATTCTATATTTTGAAAAAATAAACACTAGCACCCAAACATTTGGGACCATCAAATGGGCTTATACGACAAAACCTCCACCCCTTTCCCCATCCCCTCACCCTTTCCAAACCCCCACCGCTTCCCTTATCCACTCCTCTCCCTTCAAAGCCTTCAAAAATAAACATCAAAACCCAAAGCTTGTGGTATCATGCAAATGGAATTATGGTCCCACCATGGCTTCCCCTTCAAATCTAGTATGTTATTGTATGGGCCACCAAAGATCTAGAATTTTGTTAGAGAATTATTGAAGATAGCCAACAAAGGTTTGGAGGTTGACATGACAAGGAAGTAATTTTAGCAAGGTTTATTATTTGGACATTTAAAAGAAAAAACCCTGTATATACTTGTCTCAAAACCCCAAAAAACTCAAATTAAAAACTTACATGGGTGCATTGGAAATTGGAAACAAAAGTATACATGTTTGTGCTTTGGAAACAAAAGATTAAATGTTTCTATAGGTTTGAAATCCTCCTAAACAACATATTGAATGTTGCAAACTTATTCCCTTGTCTCATCTTCTTGCATAAGAGTGTGTGATCTTTGCACTTGGAATTGTGTTTTTTCAATCCAAAGAGATTGATGCTCACCTAGGACACTTGGAGTGAAGGGGCAAATTGATGTGTGTGTGTGTATGCCTATGGGAGTGGAGTCCTATGCAAGAAGAATGTGAGTGTAGGTGTGCTAGAAGGTTCTAGTTAGGTGTGTCAGGTTGGTGTGATGAGTGAGTGATCATAGGAGGTGATTGATTGAGATAATCAGGGAGATGATTGTGGATTTGGGATCTACCTACATGGAGGCAGTTGCCTATATATGTAACCACTCTATGAATAAACAACTACATTTGTGCCTCATTGTTTCTATATGGTTTTACATGTGGTATCAGAGCTTGGTTAGAATCTGAGTGCCAAGAATGAGATTCTTAGAAGATTCAAACTAGATTCCTCCTTCTTCTCAAATGCCTCCATGTCTTCCCTTCTTCTACCTTGAGTTTTGACAGCTCTATTCTCTCCATCCATGCAATATCTTGAGGAGCCCTTTCAGCCAGATCTTCCCTGCTTCTGGATGACCCTTCTGACTAGTGGGATCTCTGAAATATGTCACCATGAAGACGCACTGCTATTCCATGCCACTTCTGCAATGTTGCTCAGAGGTTGCTCACCTCAGTCAACAATCTTGTAATTCCTCTCAGAGGAATTTGGGCGACACCAAGAGCCATCCAAAGCTCAAATCTAAAGGCAAATGCTCTAGTAATTGAGGCGTATTGATGACAAAACCAGTTGATATTGGAGCTTCTGGCTATGGTGACTTGACGTGAGATTTCGCCCAAGCTTGGTACTAGGTCTTCTCTAGTCCTATATCTTTCATTGCACAACAAAAGCCCTCAAAGAGCTGCTCTCATCTGGTTGAATTTCATCCTCCAAGTTTACATGTACTCTACAAACATTTCTAGTGTATTTTTTGGAGTTTTTTATGCTACACTAAATGCTTGAGGAGTAAAACACTCAGTTCAGAGATATTATTCTTCCAAAAATCAGTTCAAAGTATGTCATTTCAATTCAGAGAATGTTAGTTCAGCTGGTGCTAATCTCTTGACAACATGCCAACCTCAAGTTCTCAAAGCTCTTCCAAAATCAAGAAGACTACAAAGACAAAGTACAAGGTGAAGAAGACTCTAGTTAAGAGGTTTTCGGATAAGCCAACTGGTTATGATTATGCCAAACAATTAGGTTTTTCAAAATTCTTATCTTGCAATTTGCATCTATATGGTGAAGGTGATTTTTTTGTTCAGAAAGATTGACCTTTTGTAAAGGGATTAGACACAGCCATTAATTTTGTAAGACCTTCCTAAATGGCTTCCAAACTGAAAGTAGATAAGTTTGAAGGAGAGGGGTTCCACACTTGGCAAAAAAAACTGAAGTTTATTCTCATGAAAAAGGGAATATGGAAGGTAGCAAATGGCAAAGAAACTAAACCTACAACTAGAGAAGGAGAAGCTTCATGGCTTCCAAAAGATGAAAAAGCTCTTGCTATAATTGCTCTTGGTCTAAGTGATTCCTATATTCATCACATTGATAGATGTGAGACTACTCATGCTGCATGGACTCATCTTGAGCATGTGTTTGGAGCACAGGGAAGATGCTCTAATTATAGCTTGCTTATCAAGTTCTTTGACTTAAAATTAGATAGGGGGGAGTCCATCTCTTCACATCTAAATTCAATGAAGAGCATTTTGACACAGTTATCTGGCATCAAGTTTAATCTTGATGAAGATATTGTAATTGCCATTTTACTTAGAAGTCTCACTGAAGAATATGGCACTATTATAACCACACTCACCAATATTCCAGAGATAAGTCTGGTAGAAATTGAAGCATCACTCTTGGAAGAGGAGAGAAAGATCAAACAAAGAAGTGATTACAAAGAAGGGGCATATTTGGCCAGAAGCAACTTAAGCAACTTCAAGGGAAAGAGCAAAATGAAATGTAACTTTTGTGGCAAACCTGGACACTTTGAAAAGGAATGTTATGCCAAGAAGAGATGTTCAGCCAATCTTGTTGAGGAAGCAGAAACTGAAGAAGAAAAAGAACCATAGAACGTCAAAACTCAAGCTCTCACTGCTTACAACACCCAAGTCAAATCTGATAAGGGTAAGGATCCATATGTTTTCTAAGTTATGTGTGTGTGAGGTCAATAATGGTTCCCTGCCATGGATATTCCATCCTTAAATGATTGTTAGTCTTTTGAGATTTTTCCTTGCTGGACTCATTGGGCTTTACATACATAGCCAGTGTCCATCTCCCAGTTGTAAACCAAGAATCCTATGAGTGAGTCACAGGTTGGGGCCATGAGTGTTGCCACATGATAGTGGGCAAGCCATGGAGCATCCCATGTATTAATGCTAAGGGATGAGGTCATCAATTTGTGAGGGGGAATGAAGGGGCAAATTGATGTGTGTGTGTTTGTGCCTATGGGAGTGGAGTCCTATGCAAGAAGTGTGTGTGTGTGTAGGTGTGCTAGAAGGTTCTAGTTAGGTGTGTCAGGTTGGTGTGATGAGTGAGTGCTCATAGGAGGTGATTGATTGAGATAATCAGGGAGATGATTGTGGATCTAGGATCTACCTACATGGAGGCAATTGCCTATATATGTAACCACTCTATGAATAAACAACTACATGTGTGTCTCATTGTTTCAATATGGTTTTACACGGAGATGGTATGTAAAAAGAGAACTAGAAGTGTTAGGAAACCTAGAAGAACCAAGAAACCTACACCTTGCATTTAAAATCTATGACAACCCAAGATAAACCCTTTACCAGATTTGTATGTCCACCACTGATTTTCAAGCCTCCCTCCTACAAATAGGACCTCCATCACACCACCTCCTAGACAACCAAGGATACTAGGTCTTTTCTGAGGTTATGAATTATTACTACCACCCCCTTGCAATCCACTAGTGGCCCATCTAGTAGGGGGCCTAAGTTCGCGTTTTTATAGTATTTCTTACTCTTGTGATGGTTGTGTGAGATCTAGATTGAATCTGTTGCAATCTATTGTTGCCAAGAGTGAATGCATGCTTGAATGCTCCTCTACAAACCAATATATGGTCAAGGTAGTATTCAAACACATCTTTTGTAGTTCGCATGATTGATCTACATAGATAAGCTTCTTGATCCTCACAATTAAGACTAAGGTAGTTAGACCTGATGGACTTGATATTCTCAACTCCTAGATGTCTCAAGCAACCATTATGGCAACAATATACCTTAGATGTCTCGGAGAGTTGAGCTGCAGATAACAAGAATTTTTTTCTCCTCCTACCATAGCTGGAATGTCTTTGATTGATGTATAGAGTCACTTCCTGATGTACAACCGTGTGATCATCATCGCTATCCGAAGTTGCCCTTTTGCTCCATCGACATGCTTTAGCTGGTGGTGGATTCCTAGATATGACCTCCACATTGCTAGATGAATGGAGGCTTGCCTCATGTGGAAAGTCAATATCCTTGAGTGGTTATGCCTCCAATGATTCAACATATGATTCCAATGAAGGGGGGGGGGGGGGGGGGGGGGGGGGGTTTGACTACTATATTTGTTCCATGGGAATGAGTTGTATTTTTATGCTAAGTGTTGAGTTTATTGTTGCAATGTTTCTATATTATCTATAAATGATCTAATGTTACTCTTGTCATGCTGCTGGGATAAGGGAAAGGAGAATTATACATTAATTCAAGTTTTATTAAATCTAGGAAATAAGATAGAGGAAAAACTCTTATGGTTATCCCACAAGTATGGAGTGGATAGAGGGAGAAGAGAAAGTGAAGGAGATTCTATATTAGATTTGTGCTACCATTAGATTCATACTACAATTAGATTCTAAGTTTAGGAGTAGTGGTTGAAGTCAAGTGAATAGTGTGGAAGGAGGGGGAGGTTAATTAAAACATGAGGGGGGGTTAATTAAAAAAAAGGGTGGGGGGTTAATTAAAGTATGGGGTTTTTAAAAATGATCTCACACACAAAATGAAAAATGTATCATCTACCATCTCTGCCCCCTCACAATTCTCTTCCTCATGCTCTACCTCCTAGTCTTCTTACCAAATCACTCACGTTCCCTCTCCATCTTGCTCTTCTCTTCCTTACTCCGTCTCTCTCACTTTGTATTATTAACATCATCTCCTTATGTATCAAAGTTAGTCCTCCCTTTCGTACGTTTCACAAATTTCTTACCAATGCCTAAACGACTTCTTAGTTGCAACAACAAACCCAACCACAAAATTTGCCTCCAGTTCTCTCTCCAGATTCTTCAACGCTATCTTATCTTCTTAGCATCCAGAGGTTAACAACTCGTTTCAACAAAATCCCCTTTCCCAAAGCGTCTTCAGGAAGCTGTGAGTTTGGTAGCAGCACCTCTTCTCTGCTCTCACTCCTTGCCCCTCTTTCCCAAAACCTATCCAAGAGTAAGTTTGAAAGTTTGGTATTTTCTAAAACATGGATGAGCAGCAACAAGAAGGATCTCATACAATCTTTGTGGGACATTCTAGGTTCCTCGTTTTTTGTTTTAGACATGCTTTTTTTTACAGTTTCACTCAATGGGTGGAATCCACTTTGCAAACTCATAACGATTGATTTCTGGAATAAAATTTTACATTTTTAATGTACTCACATAAGAATAGATTGGTAATAGATTGGTAATCCTCACATAATAATAGATTGGTAATTCTCACATGAGAAAACCTGCAAGAAAAACAAATAATAAGAAAGAACTCTTACTAGTTTTGTTGTCTACTCATGTTCAAATTGTCTTTTGCCTTTTGAATGCTCTATGTCTTTCGAATGCTCCTTCTGTCCAAGATCTTGCTGAAATGCACACGAAAGGGATAGAAAGAAGGGAAACATAATTTAAAATATGGATTAGGATTGAATTAAGCATGAGGAAAGGTACACTCAAATAGAAAAACGGAGGGATGGTAAGGGAGGAAAAAAGAATAAGAGGGAGATTTGAGTTTCAAATTTGAATTTGAAATATCAGGGAGAGGAAGAGTATAGTCACGGAGGGAAAGTGAAATGGAGGGAAATTTTAAATTTTAAATTTGAGGCTCACCAAAAGATTTGACCTAGCCAAGGGAATATTTATGCTTGTGCCCATCTTGTGGCCTTGAGCTGATTTGGCCTTATGGTCAAATCTTATGGCAGAATAGAAGATTAGACCTTGTGGCCAAATCATGTGCCCATGAGAAGATTTGGCCTTATGGTCAAATCTTGTGGTAGAAAATAATATTTGACCTTGTGGCCAAATCTTCACTATAGATTAGAACTTGTGGCCAAGTTTTTATTGTGGCCAAGGACGATTATTGTGGCTAAGGAATATTAGACCTTATGGCTAAGTTTTTATTGTGGCCAGGGAAGATTAGACCTTGTGGCTAAGTGGACATGGAAGATGAGAACTTGTGGCCAAATCCTTATTGTGGTCAAATCTTGTATCTTAAGAGAAGATTAGACCTTGTGGCCAAATATTTATTGTGGCTTGATCTAATGGCTCAAGAAAACATTAGATCTTGTGGTCAAATCTTGTGGCCTTATGAAGAATTGACCTTATGGCCAAAGCTTGTGTATCAAAGAAGATTTTACCTTGTGGTCAAATAATTATTGTGACCTAGGGAAGCGTTGACCTTATGGCCAAATCTTGTGTCCTTAGGAATATTTGACCTTGTGGCCAAATCTTGTGACATAATAGAAGGTTTGACACAATAGAAGGTTTGACTTTGTTCTGACCTTGTGGCCAAATCTCTATGGTGGCGAGGTAATATTAGACCTTGCTGCAAAATCTTGTGGCTCAAAAGATTAGACCTTGTTCCTAGAACTTTATTGTGGACGTGGAAGATTAGACCTTGTGGACAAATCTTGTGCCCCATGTGAAGATTATAACTTTATGAATCTTTTGGAACAATAAAAGATTTTCCCTTGTGGTAAAATCTTTATTGTGATCGAGTTAGAGATTAGATCTTCTTATTTCCTTGAGAAGATTTAACCTTGTGGCCAAATTTTATAGCAGAATAGAGGATTTGACTTTGTGTCCAAATCTTTATTATGGCCAGGGAAATACTATACCTTGTGGACAAATCTTATGGTAGAGTAGATTGAAAGATTAAACCTTGTGGCCAAATTTTTTGAAAGATTAAACCTTGTGGCCAAATCTTTATTATTGCCAAGGGAGGTAAGATCTTGTGTCAAAATCCTTAAAGTGTCCATCATAGATTAGACCTTTTGGTGATATCTTGTGGCTCAAGAGAAGATTAGACCTTGTGGTACAAAAGAAGATTTGACCTTGTGGTCAAATTGTGGCTAGGGAAGATTAGCCCTTGTAGCCAAATCTTTATTGTGGCCAGGTAACATTAGACCTTCTAAACAAATCTTGTGGCACAGGAGAAGATTAGACCTTGTGGACAAATCTTTATTGTGGCCCAGGTGAGATTACACCTTGTATAGCCAAATCTTGCAGCTAAAGAGAAGATTAGACCTTGTGGCACAATAGAATATGTGGCCATGTTGTCAAATCTTTCTTGTGACCAGGGAAGATTAGATCTTGTGGCCATGAGAAGATTTAACGTTATGACCAAATATTGAGGCATGATAGAAGATTTAACCTTATGGTTAAATATTTACTATGGCCCAAGTAAGTTCAGACCTTGTGTCCAAATCTTGTGGTTAAAGAGAAAATTAGACTAGCCATATCTTTAATTTGGCCAAGAAAACTTAGACCTTGTGGAAAAATCTTATGACACAATAGAATATTAGACCTTGTGGCCAAATTTTTATTATGGACATATCTAATGGATCAAGAGAAGATTAGACGTTGTGGCCAAATTCATGTGGCACAATAGAATATTTGACCTTGTGGTCAAATATTTATTGTAGTCAGGGAGGATTAGACCTTTTGCCAAAAAAAAAAATTCTGGGCAAGTAAGATTAGACCTTGTTGCTAAATCTTGTGGCTCAAGAGAAGATTAGACCTTGTGGCCAAATCTTTATTATGACCTAGATAAGATTAGGCCTTGTGGCCAATATTGGACCTTGTGGCCGAGATAAGATGAGACCTTGTGGGCAAATCTTTATTTGGGCCAGGGATGATTAGACCTTGTGGCCAAACCTTCTAGCTCCAAAGAATATTGGATCTTACTGTCAAATATTTATTGGGGCAATGGATTATTAGACCGTATGGTCAAATCTTCTAGCTTAGGAGAAGATTAGACCTTGTGGACAAAAGATTTGACGTTGTGGCTAAATATTTATTATGGCCAAGATTTGGTTGGAAAGAAATATTCGGCCCAAGATGGTTCTTGAACCAAACTTTTATGAGAGTGCGAGGAAGATTTGAACTTGTGGCCAAAAATACAACCTTCAGCCTCCTCTTAGATGTGTGTGTGTGTGTGTGTGTGTGTTTCTAAAATAGAACTTACAACTTAAAAATGCATGTATCTTCTAGATCTATTTCCATGGCACCTAAATTTTGTGTTGAAAAAGGATGTCCAAAAAATGATGGTGTCTCTGGTGATACCAAGTATAAATGATTACATTATTGGGGGTGTAGGGGGAGGGGATGCAGAAAGAGAAATTGTATCCATTCCCACACCCAGTTCTTCAATGCCTTATGGTTCTTCCCATGAGGAGACAGTGGTGGTTGATATTCAATTTGATTGTATAAAAAAAGGAAAGAAAAAGGGAAAGCTGGAGGGTGGGATGCATGTACTAATGCTTACTTTATATTTGGATCAAACATGGAGTTCCCTATCCTAGTTGCGAGGATTTTTGAAGCACTTCTATTATATGCATTAAGGACAATCTCATGGTACTAAATGAAGAAATCGGGTGTATCTTTACAAAGGAATTCAATGAACCCTACAATTTCAACATATGTCATGCCATTTAAAAAGGAGGGTGATCTAACTAGAACGCTAAAGGAAGAAGTGAAACTTTCCAAGCTACACACATATGGCTGTTGGATTATATCAAGACTGCATTCCATCATTGTTGCAAAGCTCTACATCAACACAATGTATTCTAGAGATAAAGCACTTCTATGCAACTAGAAATTCTAGAATAATTGTTGATTCCCTTGCAGAGATGTGCACTGAGCTCTCCCACATGACAAATTTGGAGTCTCAATGTGTAATGAAAAATGCTCCTTACATCAACCAGATCCAACAACTAAGAGATTAATGTATGGCATTTGTGTCTTAATCAAAACCGCATCAACGACTCCCAAAGAATAGTCCATTGCGGTAGTCGTGGGAGGTAGTGTTTCCCAGATGGATATTGTGGATATCCTCTCCATCTTGTTTGTGGATCCAAATCCCTCTCATAAATTTCTCCAAATCCCTATTTATGTTACTTATCCTAAAACTAAGGTTTGTTTTTTTAGACATTTGTGCAATATATGGGCAAGAAATTTGATGAGGTCATGGAAGAGGAAGTACTGGTTGCAAGGGAATTAATATAAAGGAAGAAATGTATGAGAAAAAAAACACTAGAAGCATTCACAGAGGCGCATACAGTTGTGTTTTACATTTACACTAATGGTGAACTTGCAACCATTGCAGTGGTGAATAATAGTTAAACTATTGTAGTGGTATGCAACACACATGAGCAAAGAGCTGTTGAAGTTCTTTGTTGGCAAGTACATGAAATCGTACACCCAAAGCTTGTGCCTACACCTAGCCTTGTTAGTCCTCCAAACCTGGATTTGAAGCAACTAGATGAAAAGGAAGCAAAAGACACCTTTGAAGGTTGTATCATGCAAGATCAAACAAAAGGCATTAAATCAGACATTAGAAATCTTGAATATTTAATAGCATTGGACATCTTGTAGTCCTAGTTGGCTTGTTTTTGTGGAGGTTTGTGTGGTTAGTTATGTTTACTTCAATGCTATTTTCTCAACCAAGATAATTAGTTAAACCGCATGGATAAAAATTTGACCACACAACCAAAACTATTTGCTCTAAGTTTTTCCGTAAAATTTGACCACATGGACAAAAATTTATGCTCAGAATTTGGCAAGGAAATCCCAACCTCAAAGGTTTTCATGTCAAAAACATTTGACCAGATGATGGAATCTATCCCCCATCCCTGTACCCAAATCTCTCTCTCTCTCTCTCTCTCTCTCTCCCCCCTACAAGATGGTACCCACATGTGATGAGATCTCTCTCCCTTCCTATTTTTGCAATGTGTGTGTGTGTGTGTGTGTGTGTGTGTGTGTAAGTTACCTATTATTTCAATAAATCTAAATCTCCACTAATCCATGCTCTTAGTCAACGCTTTGAAAGGCCCCTGGCAGCCATTGCTTTATCAAGACTATGTTCACATTCATGTTAGTGCTAAAGGATGCAGTAGAGTCTAGAGATAATCCTCAAGAAATGAGAAATACATTTAATTACTCTAGCTGCATTTTCAATCGTGAATCCAAGAGGATAATGCTTTGTCAGTTATTCCAATGGTGAAAGCCATAAGACAATTTCTAAATTAAGCCAATTGCAAGGTAGTTCACTTTCAAGTTCTTAAATTGCAAATACATATAATTATGTAAGCGTGCATAACAGGGTCGAGAGCACTATATCTCTCTCTCAAGTGTATTCTTCAAGATTGCCTACGTGTTCTTCCGCAATGTCATGCCCAAGACTCTACTTGCAAATCCGACTAAGAGGTGTGTCAACTCACCTAGCACCATCACAACAAAAATGAAAGTTAGAACAATACATTTTTTATGTGGAAGCCAGGCTTCAAGGCCGGCACATAGTTGCTATCCTTGTCACTCAATCTAGATTAGCATTAATAAAATCTTGTTATTCTCAAGGCAGTTGGTTTTATCAAGTGCTTATACAAGCAATTCTCATGAAATCTACATCCATACGAGGGATTAAGCTGAAGCATGTCTAAAATATATCCTGAATTAGATAATATGCTTTTTTACTATCCCAAAATAGAGGGTGTTATAAGCGAATGGTGATCAATTTTACAAAGGACTCCCTTCTCAAGTAGTGATGGAAATTTGTGGACAGCCATATTGCATGTTGCATATCTTCTGATACATAAGGAATTGCATTCTGACTTGAACTAAGAAGTTGCAGATCTATGGACAAGCTATAATTTTTCTAACGGAAGCATATCGATAAGACATTTGTAGCAAAAGCTATACCTTCTACAAAACAGCTAAAAGTTGTTGTTTTGTTACAGCTAGTAAATTACTGCGAGGTAGTGACAGAAGTTTGTGGACAGCTATATTGCAAGCTGCATATCTTCCAATACATAAGGAATCCTATTATACTTTGAATTGAGAAGTTTCAGATCTTTGTACAAGCTATAATTTTTGTTTTGGAAGCATGTCAATCCGACATTTGTAGCAGAAGCTATACTCTCTACAAAATAGCTAAAAGTTGCTGTTAATACAGCCAGTAAATTACAGCAATTAGCCAGTTTGCAAAAGTGAAGTGTAAACAATGAAACCGACTAAAGAGAATTAGTGCTTGCTCTACTAGCATCCTTTTTCTTTCATCTATATTAAAGAAAAAGATTATGAGAAACATAACCAATACACAGACTCCATAATGTATTGCCGCTACTCAATCCATAGGTGCATTTTCAAGCTCCCATATTAGACATATATAGGCCCAACTATGGATATCCTCAATGATAATTCTCAGGCTTATAGAATATCAAACATAAGCATATCATTCAATAATGCAATGCTAAGCACGTAATATGAATGAAGATAAAGGGAATCGAAGAGCATCATAGTAACCAAAAAATTCCAAAGTTGAAATTTCTTACATCATAATCCGTAAGGATTTGTAGCTCCAAAGGAAATGAAGTGCTGATCAAGTAAGTGAATTCCCTACAAGGTCCCTCTACAAATTGCGAGAGAACTTTGGGCTTGTAGTAGAATATCATTCAAGATAGGCCAAGTAATAGGTAGACTATAATCTTGCACGAGACAAGCCAAGAGCCCAAAGTAATCATCTGAAAGCATGTTCATCATCTTTGTCATATTTATCTTTGTGCCAGGGAAAAGATAATAAAGTCTAGGAAGTGCCCAACTGCTAGAGATCGGTGCTAGGCTGCCTAATACAGGGATATACATTTCCAATCCATGCAAAATCCCAAGCAAAAAACCTTATACTAATCTTTCACCATCCGTTTTTATAAGGAGTCCGAAATAGGATTAAATGTCTCCAAATCAAGGATTGAGCTCTCTACGAATTGGCATTCGAATCCACCCACTCCTGTAGCGACAGTCATATCATAGCATGGTTGGCTCCAAGTATCAAGATTTCTTCTCTCTCAAGCAGTTCTAGGGAAGGGCAATGACACATCCCAGCACTCCTGAAACCCCTGATCTGCAAAATAACCACACACAACATCAGAACTGAACAGGCTGCTCACCACCCAACCGTGACATCTACGGGATGTGATCCCGAATCAGAAGATGTCCCCCCGAGCCACGAGCTGAGCTACTGGCACGAACTCCCAATCAGATCCCAACCAGCCTGGTGTCCCATACCACCAGGTGGCGCTGTGAAGCCCTGGATCTGCCACTGGGCCTTGGGCTACGCTAAGATGCAGGCGCGCGTCCGCGACACAATCCAGGATCAGACCTAGCACCTGGGAACGAGACTTGCTCCCAACTGCACACTGAGAACTGAACCCCCTGGGCCTCTTTTATAGACTCGGGCCCTGGCGCCAAAAATAGCGAAGACCTATAAATAGTTCGTACCCTTGCCACTCAACCCGAGAATCAAGCCTGCCTAGCTCTAAGCCTCCCCAGGCTAACCTGAGCTAGTTCTGTGTACCTAGTACACGTCAGATACCGATCCGTGCACATGACATACTCCCCCTCCTCTAAGAACTCACTCCTGAGTTCGCTAAGAAATCGGGAAATGTTCTTTGGAGGTTTTGTAATGTCTCCCATGTTGCATCCTCCTCAACACGATCCTTCCACTTAATCTTGTATTCCGTGATAGTACGATTTCGAATCTGTCTTTCACGAAATTCAAGAATAGATTCAGGTTCGTGAGGAATAAAAGTTAAATCTGTAACTTCTATAATCTCATGAGGAGAAACAATTTGATCGTCTGCACCCAATACTTCTTTCAGTCTACTGACATGAAAGACTGGATGTACTTTAACATCAGGAGGCAATTCTAGTCGATATGCAACTGGTCCAATTCTTTTAATGACCTTGAATGGGCCACAGTATCTGGGGGATAATTTCGGAACCAAACCAGTACTTAGGCTCTTGGATTCCTTAGGAATTCTCAAATATACCATCGTTCCTTCAGAGAACTCTCTAGGTGAACGATGTCTATTAGCACAAAATCTGTCCCGATCTTGGGCACTTCTAATAGACTCCTTGGCAAACTGCAACATTTCCTGCATGTCTTGCAAGAAGTTCTTAGCAGCATCATTTTGAATCCCTTTTAATCCAACCATAACTGGTGACTTAGGTTGAAACCCGTACATAAGCATAAAAGGACTATAACCTGTACTAGAATGCTTTGCACTGTTGTAAGCAAATTCAATCATGGGTAGATAATCTTCCCACGAAGACTGTCTCTTAGATACATATGCCTGAAGCATGTCTTCAACCAACTGGTTGACCTTCTCTGTACTGCCATCGGATTGTGCATGATCCGAGGAACTCATACTTAGAGTAGTTTCCAACTTCTCAAATACAAGTGTCCAGAAGTTACTTGTAAACTTTGAGTCCCTGTCACTGACTATGTCAGATGGCAAACCATACAGCTTGAACAAGTGGTTCACAAACTCGTGAGCCAGCTGAACAGCTGAAATAGTTGTTCTTGTAGGTAAGAATCTAGCCATTTTTGTCAAACGGTCAACTATGACCCAAATAGAGTCATGACCCTTGCGCGTTCGAGGCAAACCAGTAATAAAATCCATGGAAATACTTTCCCACTTATTACCTGGAATCTGTAATGGCTGTAATAAGCCCGCGCTCCTAAGGCGTTCAGCCTTAGTAACCTGACAAACTCGGCAACCTACCACATAGTTCTCTACAAATGCACGCATCTTAGGCCAATAAAAGGTATGCTTCACAAGAGACAGAGTCCTATGTATACCTGGATGTCCCGCACTAGGAGCATCATGACACTCCCAGAGAATCTTGGATTTAAGGTCCAGAACATCAGGCACACAAATCTTTTCATTCCGGAACAGCAAGCCGTTCCTAATCATCCACTGACCTCCCGCCGCCTGTATCCTAGGTGGCACAATCCCTGAGTCCTGGTCAACCATGGAGCTCCCATCCTGGACTCTCTGCCAATAAGAACTGAAATGACTATCAGTTACGTATAGCCCTCTCAAGGATTGAAATAGGTCTGAGGATATTTCCGTAAATGACAAAGCATTTACAAACTTAACTCGACTTAAGGCATCCGCCACACTATTCAACGAACCCTTACGATAACGTATTTCGAAATCAAAATCCTGCATTAACTCTGCCCATCTGGCTTTCCTTCCTCTCAAGTCTGATCCATCACACACATACTTAATTGACTGGTGATCAGTCAATACAAGGAACTTTGAACCATACAAGTAGTGTCTCCAAACCTTGAGAGCATACACTACCGCATAAAGTTCCTTCTCCAGTGTGGGCCAACGATACTGGGTGTCGTCTAGCTTCTTACTCTCAAAAGCTACAGGTCTGCCCTCTTGGAATAGAGCTGCCCCAATCGCATAATCACTCGCATCGGCCTCTAAAACATAAGGCCGGGTAGGATCGGGTAATGCAAGAACGGGTGCTTCCTTGATAGATAACTGCAAGGTTTCAAAAGCCTTGTTCATTGCATCATTCCAAGGGATCAGCTGAGCAGACCGGCGTCCACGACCTTTCAATATGTTGGTCAAGGGTACCGTGATTTGGGAGTAATCACGGACTGACTTCCGAAGAAATACCGTAAATCCTAGGAAAGAGCGAAGTTGTTTCACAGTCTGAGGGATAGGCCATTCTAAAACCTTCTGGATACGATCCAGATCAATGCTAATACCTTCAGAAGAAATCTTGTGTCCTAAGTAAATGATCTCCTTCATAAAGAAGTCACATTTACTCATCTTGGCATAAAGCTTATGCTGTCTTAGAACAAGTAAGACAACCCGAAGGTGTCCTATATGATCCTCAAGCGTTTTACTATATACCAAGATATCATCTAAGAACACTACAACAAATTTGCCCAGATAATCTCTGAACAAATCGTTCATCATCTGCTGAAAAGTAGCAGGAGCATTGGTCAACCCAAAAGGTAATACAAGGAACTCGTAATGACCATACCTAGTCCGGAATGCGGTCCTATCTATGTGTTTAGCATAGATACGGATTTGGTGATAACCCGTACGCAAATCAATCTTAGTGAAATACTTCGCTCCGGCCAAACGGTCTATCAAATCATCAGATCGAGGTAAAGGATAGCGGTTCTTAATTGCAACTTTATTAAGTCGTTTATAATCTATACACATCCTCCAGGAAGAATCCTTCTTCTTTCTTAAGAGAACAGGTGCACCCCAAGGAGATTTACTTGGGCGGATATAGCCCATATTCAGGTAATCCTGAAGCTGGATAGCTAACTCATCCTCCTCTACCTGGCTCATCCTATACGGTGGTACACTGATAGGTTGAGCCCCTGGGACTAAGTCTATGCGATGATCTACTGCCCTTTCTGGAGGTAACCCTTCCGGCAGTTGAGCTGGGAATACGTCCTTAAAATTATCTAACAACGTTCTCAATTCTCGGTGTTCAAACACACTTAATTCATTTTTGTTAATTACCGAAACAATAAATGAAGAAAGTGGAATCAAAACACACTGATAGACATCATAATCGAAACTACTAATCAGAAATGTTATGTTGTTGCTTCCATCCGATCTGGATATTGTGGGTTTTAAACCACTCTATCCCGATCAGCAAGTCTACATGCTCTAAATGCATAACATAACATGTGAGAGCTCCCGTGTAGGCTTGAATCCGGATGGGAAGCGCTTCAACCTTGCGATCCCAAAACTGCTTCCCGGCTGGAAGCTGCACCTCGTAGGTGTGGTCGCTAGGTACTGTGGACAGCCCCATCTTCTGCACAAATTTGTAATTAACAAAATTGTGAGAGCTGCCCGGATCAAAGAGAATGTGAACCCGTTGGTCCCTAACTTCTCCATAAACTCGGAAAAGATCATGGGAACCAAACAACGAAGTATTAAAGGTACAATTGCAAGAAAGGGGGCAGGTAATGACATTTACTGAAATACCTGTCATCGTAACCTGGTTGGCTCCCTTGGCTGCGGTACGCTGACCTGCCTGGAGCTTCGGTCCTGGCACCAATCTCTGGTTCTTCCGCTTAGGACACTCATTCTTCGTGTGGCCCCGCTCCTCGCAATAAAAACACCGGCCCTCTTTCTTGAGCCTGAGAGTGCGAAGGAAACGGGCCTTACCATTCTTCGCAGGAGTTAAGCTTTTCCTGGAGGCGTTGTCCGTAGACTTCGTCTCCCCAATACCAGTCGCATGCTGAAAGAACTTGCGTTTGTTCTTTCCGCTGGTCTCGGTAACTGTGGTTGCCTTGGTTCCGGCCATAGTATCATCATATATGCGCGCATATGTCATGGCCTCCTGCAATGTTGTGCACTTGTTATTCTTAATCTGTAACTTATAGGAGTCTGGCAAACCATCCACGAAAAAACCTAACAAGGTTACAGGATCCATTTTAGTGGCCCTGGTTTGCAGATCCCTAAATCTCTGAAGATAAACTTCAAAAGTTAAGTTCAATTTTGACATATCGAGGGCTTTGAGCTTGCCGACGATATCATAGTCATCTTCCTTCTTCAGGAACTCCTTCCTGAAGATACCCTCAAATTCTGTCCAAGTGTCAGGCTTAGGCTGAAGTTCTTTCCACCAAAGCAAGGCTTTACCTGACATAAACCCTGCTGCTAGCTAAATCTTTTTCTCGTCTGGATAGGGGTGAAATTGGAAGTGAACTTGCCACTTGTGCAACCAAGTGTCAACCACCTCCTTTGTTCTTGATTTCTGGTCACCTGGAAAGGGATCCGGAGTGATATTCGGGCCTAGCACGGAGGCCATGGCATCCACATGCGTGAGTGCCTGAACCGTGCTAGCCAGAAGAGTCAAGGTAGCTTGTATCCCTTGGAGTTGCTGTGTCAACCCCGATTGATTAGCGTTGACCTGCTCAAATTTACCATCTAGAGCAGTCGTGAACTCACTGAAGGCTTTCTTAGTGATCAGGTCGTCATAGAGACCCTGATCATCCTCTCCCACTGGAGTGTAATCTAATTCCTGCTCTCCCATAGTGAACTCGGGATTCGGAGCATCAGACATGGCTGAATACTAACTCGATTACAGGCTGAGAGAAATAAATAACTGAAACGGAGCACGGAGGGAGATGGAGTAGAAGAAAACCGTCCCAGATAAATCTGACAGAAAGGATGCTGAAATCTGGAAGACCACGAGCCCTGGTGCCTCCCCGAATCTGCAACCGGATGCGCAGTCAACGATAGAGGCTGTACGGACTGCTGACGTGGCCTGTACGGCTGCTGACGCAGTCCGTACGGTGGCTGTAGGTGCAGGCGCAGCTGCTATACGGAGCAGCTGCAGGTACCGAAGTTGACGGTACAGTCCGTACAGGCTGTACGGCTGTAGCTGCAGCTGTACGGGCTGGTACGGGAGCCTTGGGAGCAGCGCTGGGCTGACGCAGGCAGGGGCTGCAGCAGAGGAGCTGATCGAAACTGGGCGCTGCTGAAGGGCGAGGCGGGCTGGTACAAATCTCGAGGTGGATTCTCGAAACTTGGGCTGCTGGTGTGTTGTCTAGCACCCAGCCCCCCATCTATATAGGGTGCAGGGCGGCCTAATTTGGAAGCTAGGCTTCCAAAGAAGGCTGAGCCCCTCCAGCTTTGGAGGGGTGCTTTTGCGAAAAAAGCACCTGAGCCCCTCCAACTTTGGAGGGGTGCTTTTTTCGCAAAAAAGCACCTTCTTCCTGCCCTTCTTCCTGCGCAGGCTGCACGCAGCCCTAGGCGCAGGCTGTTCGCAGCCTGTTGCGCAGGCTGTGGTCAGCCTGTTGCGCAGGCTGTCCTGCCCCTACAGCCTCGCCTAACTGCGTCCTTTCTACTCCCCGCATACTCTACTCCCAGGCTGTCAATTTCCTGCCCTACTCTCCTTCCTTTCTGCTCTCCTTCTCCTCCCTCAGACTTCTCTCTGTAGCCTTCAGAATTTTCGATTCAATTTCACTCCTCTTCTTCCTCCTTTTCCAGATATTTCCTCACCCCTTCTACCCCAGGTAGACAGCAAAAACGCAGCAAGAAATCTCGAATTTTAGGGCATACCTGGAAGAGAAATCCGTCAAATTTCTCGCATCAGAAGTTCCTACCTCAGGAGTTGGCTCTGATACCAACTGACACATCCCAGCACTCCTGAAACCCCTGATCTGCAAAATAACCACACACAACATCAGAACTGAACAGGCTGCTCACCACCCAACCGTGACATCTACGGGATGTGATCCCGAATCAGAAGATGTCCCCCCGAGCCACGAGCTGAGCTACTGGCACGAACTCCCAATCAGATCCCAACCAGCCTGGTGTCCCATACCACCAGGTGGCACTGTGAAGCCCTGGATCTGCCACTGGGCCTTGGGCTACGCTAAGATGCAGGCGCGCGTCCGCGACACAATCCAGGATCAGACCTAGCACCTGGGAACGAGACTTGCTCCCAACTGCACACTGAGAACTGAACCCCCTGGGCCTCTTTTATAGACTCGGGCCCCGGCGCCAAAAATAGCGAAGACCTATAAATAGTTCGTACCCTTGCCACTCAACCCGAGAATCAAGCCTGCCTAGCTCTAAGCCTCCCCAGGCTAACCTGAGCTAGTTCTGTGTACCTAGTACACGTCAGATACCGATCCGTGCACATGACAGGCAACATGAGCTATAGCTAGTACTGCTCCTATGGAGCTTGTTCTATTGCTTTGTGAGAACCCAACAATTACATCAGTGAAAAAGTACCTCCAAAGGTAGCAACACCCAGAAGTAACCTTGCACAGAGTCGTGTATGAAACTTTACATAGTAAAATGCCAGCGCTCTCCTATCATCAAGTGAGGAGATAACACTGTCAAGTGGGAGATGAAGGGTATTCAGCAACTGAGCAATCCCCAATTTACGGGGCAATCAACAAGCTCACAGGCCAGCCAAAAGGCCAGCTACCTCAGCCAAACAAATGGCCAAACCGACCAGCTGGTCTGGCCGACCAGATCTGGCCGACCAGCTGGCAGGCCCACCGACCAGCTGGCAGGCCCAACCGACCAGCTGGCCGACCAGCTGGCAGGCCCACCGACCAGCTGGCCGACCAGCTAGGTCTGGCCTATATAAACTCCTCTGCCCTCATACTTACTTGACAGGACAGGACCTGCAGCTACTCCTCCATCTTTTGCTGCAGGCCCGCCTGCTCCATCTACCTCTCCTCTCCACTTCTGCCTCCTCTGCTGCCTCCCTCTGCTGCCTCCTCTTCTGCCTCTCCTTCCTGCCTCCTGGCTGCTCCATCCTCTCCTCCAGATCTGTCCCAACTTCTGCTCCTCTGCTCAGATCTGCTCCTCTACTTCAGCTCAGCTCCTTCTGCTCCAGATCTGTCCCATCCTCCTCCAGATCTGTCTCCTTCAGCTCCTCTTCTCCAGATCAGCTCCTTCTGCTCCAGATCTGTCCCATCCTCCTCCAGATCTGTCCCCTTCTGCTCCTTTGCTATAGATCAGCTCCTTCTGCCCCAGATCAGCTTCTTTTTCTTCATCATATTGCTATTCCAGATAGCCTGAAGTTTCCTTCCTCAGAGCATGCTGGTTTCAGCCATTTCCTAGGGCAGCTCCAGCTCCCATCATCCTCGTCATCATTGAGCTACACGGAGGACTGCGTTACGCTCCCTCTGCTGCTACCTTTTCTACTGTCTCTCTACAGATTCACCTCAGCCACGGTCCTTCAGACACGACGGCTTAATGTTCTTGTATTTAGTTTTTCATATTACCGACAGGCACTATGTTTTCTGAGTTCTGTTCTTCAGTTGTATCTGAGTATTGTCTATTTTCTGATCGCTCCACTGCAAACCCTATGGTTTCTCTATCGTTTCTCTATATGGTATCAGAGCTATGGTGAGCTAAAGACCCCAGAGCCATGGTGATCTAAAGACCCCAGATCTCAGGTGATCTAAAGATCCTGCTTCTTCATGGAGGCCATAGGTACAGGGAGCATCACTCCTATGAACATATCAGTTTCCTCTTCATTCCGCTGCGCACTAGGGGAGAGAACTCCATCTTCTACTCCCATCCCTCCCTCCCTTTCAGAACTCCATCTTCTACTCCCATCCCTCCTTCCCTTTCAGAACTCCATCTTCTACTCCCATCCCTCCTTCCCTTTCAGAACTCCATTTTCTACTCCCATCCCTCCTTCCCTTTCAGAACTCCATCTTCTACTCCCATCCCTCCCTCCCTTTCAGAACTCCATCTTCTACTCCCTTCCCTTCCTCCCTGTTCGGTTTCCGGCTTGACACTCCCCATTCCTTCGAAAGAGGGGGTCATGATTCTTCACCGCTACCACCATCGGCATCGACTTCCAGGATCTACAAGTTCTCCCTAAGCGGGACCCTTTCTGTTCAGATGTGTCTAGATGACAGTTGTTTAGAATCTATTACCTGCATGGAGGCGGGGATAGACTCCTCTCTCCTGAGGTCCAAGATCGGACACACACTGGCTCCCTGTTCAGCTCCGACCTCTCTGGATTATCAGTACTGCTACGACAAATTTGTTCTTTGCTCTTTCCTCCACCTTTCGGCGGTGAGAGGGGGTGGCTTATTCTCTCAAGCTTCACAGTATTCTTATTTCTATCTGGTATCATACGTGTAACTACGACACTTGAGGAAGTGAACAATTCCCTTGCAAGGGCACTCCTCTTGTGATCTTCTATTGGGCATTTCACAGGGATAGCCAGCACCATCATCGACATCCCTACACGAAGCTCCCAGCACACAAATGTTTGCCCCTCAAAATTGGCAATTGAGAGGGGGTATTCAGCAACTGAGCAATCCCCAATTTACGGGGCAATCAACAAGCTCACAGGCCAGCCAAAAGGCCAGCTACCTCAGCCAAACAAATGGCCAAACCGACCAGCTGGTCTGGCCGACCAGATCTGGCCGACCAGCTGGCAGGCCCACCGACCAGCTGGCCGACCAGCTAGGTCTGGCCTATATAAACTCCTCTGCCCTCATACTTACTTGACATGACAGGACCTGCAGCTACTCCTCCATCTTTTGCTGCAGGCCCGCCTGCTCCATCTACCTCTCCTCTCCACTTCTGCCTCCTCTGCTGCCTCCCTCTGCTGCCTCCTCTTCTGCCTCTCCTTCCTGCCTCCTGGCTGCTCCATCCTCTCCTCCAGATCTGTCCCAACTTCTGCTCCTCTGCTCAGATCTGCTCCTCTACTTCAGCTCAGCTCCTTCTGCTCCAGATCTGTCCCATCCTCCTCCAGATCTGTCTCCTTCAGCTCCTCTTCTCCAGATCAGCTCCTTCTGCTCCAGATCTGTCCCATCCTCCTCCAGATCTGTCCCCTTCTGCTCCTTTGCTATAGATCAGCTCCTTCTGCCCCAGATCAGCTTCTTTTTCTTCATCATATT
The DNA here is from genome assembly GCF_047967505.1 of Dipteris shenzhenensis. Lineage (NCBI taxonomy): Eukaryota > Viridiplantae > Streptophyta > Polypodiopsida > Gleicheniales > Dipteridaceae > Dipteris > Dipteris shenzhenensis. Next base: position 15,563,795 of record NC_141616.1, read on the forward strand.
GCTATTCCAGATAGCCTGAAGTTTCCTTCCTCAGAGCATGCTGGTTTCAGCCATTTCCTAGGGCAGCTCCAGCTCCCATCATCCTCGTCATCATTGAGCTACACGGAGGACTGCGTTACGCTCCCTCTGCTGCTACCTTTTCTACTGTCTCTCTACAGATTCACCTCAGCCACGGTCCTTCAGACACGACGGCTTAATGTTCTTGTATTTAGTTTTTCATATTACCGACAGGCACTATGTTTTCTGAGTTCTGTTCTTCAGTTGTATCTGAGTATTGTCTATTTTCTGATCGCTCCACTGCAAACCCTATGGTTTCTCTATCGTTTCTCTATAAAGGGATTTTCATCATTCGATCTAACATATTCATCAAGGCTTGTTCAAACTGGACAAGATGAAAGCATCACAGAATACCTGCTCCGTATCCTGTGCAAGTTTGACAGTCGATTTTCGAGCATGAAGGCAAAGTTGCAGATGTCAAAAGAATGCAAAAGCTATCCACTAGGAGAAGCAGCCAACGGGAGTACTTCGCAGTCAGACTAGACCACAGGTCATGAGGGCTGCCGAGAGGAAACTGGAGGGAAGCAATAGTCGAAGGCTGCTAGAAGATATCTGAAGGGAAGCATAGCTAGAAGCGGGTAATCCTAGAGCTGGAGGGCCTCATCTCAACATTTGCCAAGCAGTGTTATATAAGATCGCCAAGAGTCATCAGAGGTAGAGAGTGTTGTTTGCTACTAGCCATGTTTCAAGGTTGGCCTTCCGCTTCAAGCTACGAGCACGAGCCTTTGCTTCAAGCAATCCTTTCCAACGCATCACTGGAAAATGCCCTCAGCCCCACTGTGAATATCGCTATTGTATATCTCTTAGCCCCACTGTAATGAGATTTTTTCAAGACCACCCTGGCACGGGGAAGTTCTCTGGACCTTTAGAGAGTCTCTGCCAAGCCAAAGCTGCGACTCAGGAGCACGGGGAAGCTCTCCAGGCCATTAGAGAATCTCTGCCAGGGGAATCTTATGTTGACAGGGAAATCCCTGAGATCTAATCCAGAAAAGAAATCTGAAAGAGGCGAAGAGGCGCAGCAGCAACAAGTAGACGTTCGGGCTCTACATGGTAAGTATTCGTGGAGAACAGCAAGATCCTGGGAGCTTTCGTTCCATGACTCACCTTGTACTGATCGAGCTTGGTAGAATGCTTTGCTAAGAGAGGCTGACGTCGAGTGTAAGCATTGCCAAAGCTGTGGATCCAAGCTCGCGCATATCTTCTGCAAATAGCTCAGACCAAGAGCCCAAGAAAGGGGGAGCCAGGGGGCTTGGGTAGCATGGGGAGAGTCGGGAGCTCGAACTCCTAGGTATTCTCATCAAAGTGCATCTTCATTTGTTGGGTATTGTGTATATCTGCTCCCAAGGCTGGTAATTGGTCCATGCCTCCACTCAAGTTTACCGCCCTTTACTTCTCAGTGATACCTCTTTTATGAGAGAAAGTGATCCCTCTCTTTTCGTGCCTATAACATCTTCATCAATGAATTTCCATTTGCCACTTCCTATTACCAATGCGTGATGGTGGGGAAGATAGGAGACTCTTTTTGTTATCTCCTTCCCCCCATCTAACTTCATCTAACATATCCTCGCTCTTGCAAGTGGCATATCTATGTTTCTAAACAAGTTCACTTTCCCAAAGGTATAATAAACCTATGGGGTCTAGCCATTTCCATTCAATCCATTTTGGAAATCCATCAATGCATAAACCATGGCTTCCAAAAGAGTAATAATTCTAAGGAACGTCAGGTCCTCCACTAACACATAAGTAATCATGGTCAAGTTATAAAGAAAGAAATTTCAGTCAAGTCCAAGCGACTCCTCTCCAATACCAATGTGGGGAGCCATAGCATAGAATTCATGTGGACCCAAATTGCACACCCTAGGGTCACACGGGTGCCCAAGGGGAGGAGTGTGTGTGTGTGTGTGTCTCGAGGGGTTCACCTAAAAAATTTAGTATACCATGTGCATTCAAAAGGAAGGGTATTTTAATCCAACTTTTGGAAAATTTTTTACAGAATTACAATAACAGGAGGGGTTTTTTTATTCCATTTTTGAAAATAATCACTTAGTTCATAAGTAAAGAGGGGTGTTTTTATTGTGGGATAAATTTTAGTTGAGGGGTTTTTTTAATACCCTTTGAACACACGTGATACATAGGGTTTCTTAGTAGTTCACCCCCCGAGGTGTGTGTGTGTGTGTGTGTGTGTCCCCCCTTATCTCTTGCAAGATGGTGCCCAGACAATCACAAAGCCTACATAAGATTTGGCCATGTGGAAAAAGCTTTATGATGCAAGATGGTATCCACACAATCACAAAGCCTAGGGAAAATTTGAACATGTGCATAAATATTTTATAGTGCAAGAAGTTGTCAAAAAAATGTGTGCTTCTCTAGGTCAAAGAATTGTGAAAGTCTACGCATGGGCAAACAAAGGTTGGTACTTCGACTGGGGTGTGCATGCAGTTTCCTGATGTTGTGTTTAAGAACTTACAAGTTGGAATTTGGTCAATATCTGTTCATAAGAATTTTATGGCAATCATTAAGTTTATGAGGCATCATGTAGGGAAGAAATTATGTTTTTTCATGGTGTGGAGCTAGGAACAATGCTACATACATAAAGGAGAAAAAATATGCTTGGGAGTAGAAGCAATGTTCCAGCCTCTAATGTTTGCTTGAGATCGATGGTATGATATTTGTAAACATGATAGAACTATCCTCATAGATGATAGTCCATATAAAGGTTGTCTTAGCACAGTAAGGAACTGAAGTTTTTTGATAACGTTCAATTGTGATCATGAGGATTTGACTTTTTATAGAAGAGGTACTACCCTTCTTGCTCTATCTAGGTGTAGCTAAGGATGTGTGAAGGGTGATAACCTTTGATAGATATGGTCCACAACCAGTGGAATTTAGACACCATTTGTATAGCCATTGTATCAATGTAATTCTTGAATGGAATATGATCACAGTGAAGGAGAGGAGGAAACTTCTTCAAGATTTTCTAACATCAGAGGTGATGAGCACAAAAAGGGTGTTATGTACAGTTCCAAAGTCCCATCCAAAACACAATCTGCATCCATAGATATTTCTCATACTTAGTTAATTTCCTCAAAAGTTTCAAAGGTGAAAGTAATTACTCATGACATACCTACATTAAAAGACATGGAGGCCATTCACAATGCTGAAAATTAGGGATATGACAAACCATTCATTAATTGTGCTAGTGAAGCTTTATATACAATGACTCCAAATCTTGTATTTACCAAAAATATTGTTGCAATATATTCCATTGTGTTGTATAATGGAACTTCTACGATGCATTATTTTAATACAAGAATATATTGTCTTGTATTTACTTTTCTAAGATATGGAGGAGCAAAGTACAAATATTCTAATTGACGAATTAAGGAAATAAACCTCTCAACCATTAACCTGGCAGTTTCGCTTTGTTTCTGGTGTGCACACAACTTACGAATCGAAAACAAAGTTTTCTCAACAATATTGTCCACCCACAAAACTAATGGCACAACTACCAAGCTCACACGATCTTATGTGATCACTGGAATAAGCACAAGGCTGCGATCTAGATTAGCAGCTTTCTCTGGCTTGCATCAATGACCTCTAAGGAAACACAATACCAATGAAACCATCAAATGCCCTCTTAAATATGAGACGTGAGCACGAAGACATTGACCCCTATTCAGTAGATCAAAGATAATGACTATGTCCAATTATCATGGTGACCAAGAAGAATGGGAGGCTTCAAGTGGCAAGTATGTGTTGATTATTGGAACCTCAATGCTTAGATAGTACGAGATCCATTTGTGAATCCTTTCACTGATGGTATACTAGACCATGTAGCACGACACAAGATGTACTCGTTCATGGATGGGTTCAATCAAATTTCATTAACATCTAAGGATTAGAAAAAGACTACATGCATCAACAAATGGGGTGAATATGCCTCCAAATTCATGTCATTTTGTCTATGGAATATACCATCAACATTTTAGAGACTCATGGTTGAGACATTTGGGGAGTATACTTTGGGCTCATTGCATGTATTTTGATGATTTTTGTATTTACCCAACAAATTTTTACATCTTGATTGCCTTGTCAATGAGAGGATTTTCCAAGTATAGGCAAGCAAGAATATTCTTGATGCTAACCAAGTGTGTCTTTTAATTTTTGTGTTACGACTAGTATATTGCTTGATCACATCAATTCCAAGAATGCATAAGAACCACTAAGCTAAGCTAGAGCCCAAGAATGTGACACAATTCGTATCAATTTTTGGGTTTGAAGATTCTACAAGAGGCTTCTTAAGGACTTTTCCATGATTGTGGTTCCTCTTTATTAGCTTATTGACGGAGACACCAAGTTCCACTAGAACACGTATTTTTCAACATCTTTTCATGACCTTAAACAATGAGGAACCACGACACCAACTCTAAGGCAAACCATGTCGAATGTAATCTTACATGGTTGTGTTCATGCATTAGGGTATGATATTGACATCATCTTTTCATGGTTCAATGGTATATTAGATTACCCAATTTATTATGCTAGTCAGTGTATGACATCTCGCAAGTGTAATTATAGCACTATGTAGTGAGAAGCTCTTGGGGTGGTTTATTGTGCTTTTTTTTTTAATAAATTGTTTCTTGTGACCACCTAGATCTAAGCTTGGGGGGGTCACTCATCTTGTGTAACCTATCACGTGAGTTGAACAAAAGGATATTTTTAATTTCTAAAATTTATAGAATTAAACTTACATAAGGGATTATTTAAAATGATTTTAGAAAAAAATATAGATTTGTATAGAAAAAGGGTACATTTTATTAATGAAAAATCTACAGATAAGGGATTTTACAGATAATCCTTAAACACACGTGATATAGAGAGTTTATACATAGTGACCCCCCCGAGGATCTAAGCTTATGTTGAGATATGGTGCCATGTGCACATAATTAGAGGCTAAGGTATGGTATAGGAATGTATCAAAGTAGCCACCCTAGGATGTGGACTACATGAGGTGGAGATGTGGATCAAGGATATCCACAATGAGAGATGTCGATTAGAGGACCCCATAGATGTTGACTATTGAAAGGACTCTCTCTATATAAGAAGCCTATTATGTATTGTTGATGATATACATTGCAATAGATTGAGTGTTTGCTACCCTATGTATCTCTTGTGGTGCTTTGATCCTCCTTGATCCAACAAAGCGCCCTTGTTTTCCACTGAGGCATTGTGATTCTTGAGAGTGAGAGTGATCGAGAGTTTGAGAGTTCTCTTGAGTGTTCTCCATGAAGCTCATTTTCGTTGAGAGATTCCTGTCCATTTGATTGAAAGATATTTCCATTCATTCCTTTATACAGATTTTCATTCATTAAGTGATAGCGAATTCCTTCATTCTAACTCTTCTAGTGAGAGAATTCTTCCTTGTCCTTCAGTTGAGAGATTGTGTGAGAGAGAGCCCTTTCATTCATGATTGATTGAGAGAGGGAGAGAGTCTACTCTCTGTGAGAGTTACCTTCTCTATAAGAGTCTCATTGAGGGAGAGAGTATCATCAGAGGGCTTTGTGAAGCAGCTCCTACAAGCGGAAGCGGACTATCGACCCACTACTCCATGCAGTTGAAGCTCTAACTCCACCTCAACTCAGGCAGCAACATATGGCGTCCTTGTCCCTCTACCAAGTGCCAGTGCTTGCGATCAGTGGCGCACATCTTTTGAAAGATGCAAGCTAAACACTCATCGGGGAGCAAAGCTGTATAGTTTGCAATAGCTTCAAGCGTGCCAATCTCTTCTTGTTCCATCTCTTCTCCTAGGCCCAATGCACATGCAATGCCAGATATTCCTTGCCCCATTAGCACTAGAGGGAGGTTTTGGATGATGACAACGACAGTCGAGACAAGGGCTGAAGAAGCATGAAGGTTGCGATCAAGCTACACATTTTACAAACTTGACAGAAGCACCATCAAGTTCCAATAGAGCAAAGAGCGGCTACACAACAGCAGAGTCCCCTGCTACAACAAGCTCCGACTCAGTTTTTACTCTCGTGGCATCTTCACTGAGGCACGCAACCGGTTGCTCTTACTGTCGTGGCTCACATAACCTTTGCTACCCATCAACGTAGCTCCCCTAGCCTCTTCCAAAAGCTCTGCATCGCCTTCGCTCTCCACCGCATCGATGCTGTAGCCATTGCATTGCAGATTTCCATAAACCCAAGGTTTCATATCCTTAGGCCACGTGGTAGATAGTTGTAGTTAAGCTAAGTATGGTTAGGTTTAGTTGCATGGTTTAGTGGGACAATGGTTAATTTTATATAGCCTTGGGTTAACTCGGTTGAGTTAATATGACTCTACCTTAAGCTCGAGACAGGAGATAACCAAAAAACGCGTCTACAACAAGCTGGTTTTTTTTTTCCAAAACCTCAAAAGGACACTTTTATGCACTGGTATGCTACCAAACTAGTGTTAAGTGACCAATAAACCCATTTCATGATGGAAGTCTCCCCACACTTCTTTAAAAACCAAGTTTATGGTTATATAGTAGGACTTACTATCCTCATTGAAATGTCCAAGCTCAGTCAAATAATAATATTGCCAAGTCTAGCCTCACAGAAAGTTAGTACACATTTCCAAAAAGTGCAATACCAAGTTGCATGCTGCAGTATGGGTATAGAGCATCACTTACAACATCCTTTGGTTAAATCACGTTTGGTGCTATAATTTCAAGCTCTTGGATGAATAAGGACAATGCTATTTGTCTTAGGAATGGCATGCCCCATCCGATGTAAGGATACGGGAGCAAACAATATTTAAAAAAAAAATCCTCACCTATAAAGGCCTCCTCAGCTACAACTATGGCTGCATATGTTGCAAAGCGGTCATTCATACGAGCTTATCCATGGTTTCATCCCATGAGTTGTCTTCAAAACATTCCATTCTTCTGGATGATGGTTTTTTCATCCCTGCCTTACTTTCCCAACATAGTTATAAAAAGTCCTATCTGTTAGATATCAATGCTTCACTCTCGTGTAACTACGTGGGAACCAGTTAACTCTACTTGTAAGCCCCCCATATGAGGAGAAGGCATTTGAGTAGCTCGATTATCCGGTAGGTCTTGGTTTGGACACCAAATGGGAGCCATGTGTGGCTTGATGGTTGGACGGCTTCAAATAGAGTTGGCACACCGCCAACTAGGCTACATGCAAGTGTAGGAAGGCATCCCTTGACTGACCGCACTGAGGGTAGATGGAGCATTTCTCGGGGCAGCCCACTCTCAGGTTGTGGGGCCCGTTTGGAGCCTTAGATGATCCCGAATGGCTCTGGGCCGAACGGATACCGTAGGTGAGTTGCTCTATTTTGCGCACCAGTTCTATCGTATGGCCGGTGGCCTATTTCGGGACCGACCCCCAGTCGATTGTTTTGGGCGAACTGGGTCAGTCACCCAATTGAGCCTAACCGACTACAACTGGTGGCTATATAAGAGCAAGCTTGTGAAGCCCATTTCATCATTGGCTATAGCAACCCTGATTCCTTAGCATCCAGCCTCTGTCTTCTATTGTTTCCAGTATGCCATCGAAGCTTCTTTCATAAGAGTGCATGGTTGGGAGGCAGCGCCATCTATTGTATCAGTTCTACAGTAATCAAATTTTTGATTCTCCATACTATCTTGTTTTCTCTCTTGCGTACGAGATATTGTTATCTGTTGAGCACAGACGTATTTTTTTCTTACATGGTATCAGAGCCGGGACTCTAGCAAGAAGATTTGGTAGTGTGTTTCTGTTTGCGAGCAGATTGTGAGAGATGGCCCAACCCGCAAGACTGCGAATCCCACCGTTCAACGAAAGTGAAAAGTTGGATGGCTCTAACTATCCACTCTGGAAGTTCAAGATTAAGACCATCTTAAGTGCATATGAGCTTTGGGACACTGCTACTAGGGTGGACGTGAGGCTGGTTGCGAGACCGGATCTAGCCAATGCAGGACAATAGATAGTACCAACTGCAGATGAGATTCTCGCATGGACAAGAAGAAATGCAGATGCACTATGTTCTATTGTCTCCAATGTTAGTGATTCCATGATGGCATTAATTCAACATGTGACCACAGCAGACGAGGCATGGACGGTCTTGAAAAATCAGTACGAGGCCACGAATCAGACGCGGATTCAGAATCTGGAGACTCAACTCGCGAACAAGAAGTTGTCTGAGTCTGAAGCGGCAGAGAAGTTCATCACCAGGGTGAAGAATCTGCGCGATCAGATGACTGCGATTGGCATCACCATCACCAGCGAGAATCTAGCATGAAGGTGCATATGGATTCTCCCACCAAAGTACGACGATCTTGTTACGGTGCTGAATACGCAGAACAGAAATCCACCCCTCAACTTTGAGGATTTCAGCGCGATGCTTTTGGAGGAGGAGATGCGTCAAAATATGAGGACTGGAGAAGATTCGGCTCTCTGGACCGGATCAAAGAAAGGTAAGGGTAAGGACTCTGGTAACCCATCTTCTGATGATAAAAAGAGAAAGAAGAAGATCAATTGCTTTTATTGCAACAAGGCAGGGCACAAGCAGAATGAGTGCCGAAAGAAGATTGCAGATGAGAAGAACGGAGTAAAGAAAGAGTCCAGCAACACCGCGCAGGCAGTACCAGTAGAGCTGTTCGTCGCAATTGAGGAGATTTGCACGGAGGCAGTTCATGTACCTGCGGATGAACCGTGGATCATTGACAGTGGTGCATCACGCCACATGACCAGTCGGAAGGATTGGTATATCTCTCTACAGCTGGTAGGGAATGACATCCTGGTAGCAGTCGGCAATGATGCAAAATATACAGCAAAAGGAAAAAGTACGATTGCTCTCAAGTCAGATGGAGATGTAAAATAGTTGTCCAATGTTTTTATGTGCCAGATATCAAGAGGAACTTGTTGCCCATTTCTGCGATCACGGATCGGGACCTCAAAGTTCAATTCGATAAGAATGGTGCACAGATCCTGGATCTTCAAGGAAAGGTCATTGGTAAAGGTACACGACGCAACAACATTTACAAACTCTCAGCTTTCAGTGCTCGAGCAGATGTGAAGAACACTAAGCTGTGGCATGAGAGGTTTGGTCATCTAAACCTTAGTTCTTTGAAGGAGATGCATAAAAGTGGAATGATTGCAGACCTACCAGAAATTTCAGATCTGCCCGAGGTATGTGAAGCTTGCATGATGGGCAAGTAGCATCGGCATGCCTTTCCTAAAGAGGCCAGCAGGGCAAAGGCTCCTCTAGAGCTCGTACACACGGACCTCTGCGGAAAGATGGAGACGGAAGCTTTGGGTGGTTCCTACTACTTCATGACGCTGATCGACGACTAAAGTAGAAGGATATGGATATACTTCCTGATGAAGACTAAAGACGAGGCTTTTAGTAGGTTCAAGGAATGGCATGTAATGGTCGAGAAAGAAACGGGGAGGAAGGTGAAGAAGTTGAGATCAGACAGAGGTGGAGAGTTCACATCAAATGAATTCAAAAGTTACTGCAAAAGTCACGGAATCAAGAGGCAGAAACCCCCGCCACATACATCACAGCAAAATGGAGTAGCAGAACGCAAGATGCGCATCATCTGTGAAATGGGCCGGAGTATGATGAAAGGGAAAAATTTGCCAAAGTCTTTCTGGGCTGAAGCATGTAACACTGCAGTTTACATCCTGAATCGTAGCTACACAAAGGCTGTGAACGGGATGACTCCACTGCAAGCCTTTTTTGGTAAGAAACCTTCAGCTGCACATTTTAGAGTTTTTGGATGTGACTGTTTTGTGCATGTCCCTGATGCTACCAGGACCAAATGGGAATCGAAGTGCTAGAAGTGTATTTTCTTGGGCTACACTGAAGAGGCAAAGGGTTACCGTCTCTATAACCATGTTACCAAGAAGGTAATTGTAAGTCGCGATGTGGTCTTCTCAGATAGCCACATCAATTAGAGGAGGATGCTTCCTTCCCTGACAACCAGGACCAGGATATCCATCCAGTTACACCACAACAGCAGACCGAACTCCCCCAACGGTGCTTGGGAGGATTCAAGACAAAGAAGATGAAGAAGAGCCTGTAGAACCACAACGACAACGGCCATTCCCGAAGTGGGTAAAGCAACTTTTGGACGGTAGAGAACCTCCAGCCATTGAGGAGGAACCATCCGAACACCGCCCGTCCAAGAGATTAGAGGAGCAAAGAAGGGTGCAGGAACACTTGGTCAACTATGCTTTGATGACAGAAGTGATCCGTGCTTATGAACCCAAGTGTCTTGAAGAGGCATAGGGCGATGATAGGTGAATGGAGGCTATGTAGTCAGAGTATGGCTCGATAATGAAGAACAATACTTGGGACCTTGTGGATCGACCACCAAAATGCAAGGTAATCGGAACCAAGTGGGTGTACAAGACCAAGTACAAGTCCGACAGCACGTTGGATAAGTACAAGGCTCGGCTCGTGGCAAAAGGATTTGCATAGGCACATGGTTTTGATTATCAAGATACTTTTTCTCCCACAACTTGACTAACCACAATTCGCAGTGTTTTGGCTTTAGCTGCCCAGGGAAGTTGGCCCGTGTTTTAGATGGATGTGAAATCCGCCTTTCTAAATGGAGATCTCAAGGAGGAGGTATACGTGGAACAACCACCAGGTTTTGAGATCCCCGGTTCAAAAGGTAAAGTCTGCAAACTAAAGAAGGCACTTTACGGGCTGAAACAGGCCCCACGAGCGTGGTACCAGCGAATTGATGCCTACTTTCTGCAAAACGGGTTCAAAAGGAGCCCATTTGATGCAAATTTGTATATCTTCAGAGAAGGAGGCAGGTGTATGATCGTGGCCCTTTATGTGGACGACCTTGTCATAACAGGGAACCATGAAGAGAAGATATCGTAGACGAAGCATTTGCTAGGAAGAGAGTTTGAAATGACAGACCTCGGACTGATGCATTTCTGTTTGGGGATTGAAGTTTGGCAAGAGCCGAAACAAATCTTCATTTCATAGCTGAAGTATGCTGGAGAGATACTGAAGGCATTTGGCATGGCTGAGTGCAAGACAGTTGGTACCCCTATGGAGGTTGACGCGAAGCTCTCAAACAAGGATTCATCACCACTGGTGGACGAAGCGAAGTACAGAAGGCTTGTGGGCAGCTTGATTTACCTGTGCAACACACGGTCGGACATCAGTTTTGTGACTAGTATACTAAGCAGGTTTTCCAATAAGCCCTGGGAGAACCATTGGAGGGCAGGGATGCGGGTGCTGAAATACATCAAACGCACACTTGATTATGGCATCACCTATACCAAGGGCAACATCTTGATCGGATTCAGTGACTCGGATTGGGCAGGAGACGTGGACAGCAGGAGATCAGTGACAGGGTACTGTTTCTCACTTGGATCTGGAGTTGTGTCATGGGTCAGCAAGAAGCAACCCACAGTTGCTCTTTCTTCTACCGAGGCTGAGTACAAATCTGCATGCTTTGCTTCTTGCGAGGCAGTGTGGTTGAGGAGGACTTTGGGGGACATGGGTGCAGTGCAAAATAAGCCTACGCAGTTATTTTCTAACAATCAGAGTTGCATGGCGATTGCAAAGAACTCGGTGTTCCACGCTCGCACAAAACACATTGAGATTCAATATCACTTTGTATGTGAGCTCATCATGGATGGAGAGGTCGACTTGGTGTACTGTCCGACTACAGAGAATGCTGCGGACATCTTCACGAAGGCTCTTGGAAGAGACTTGCTGGAGAGGCATCTTCATCGACTTGGCATTGGGCCGAAAAAGTAAGTTCACTTGCGAGTGGACATTGAGGGGGGGTGTTAGATATCAATGCTCCACTCTCGTGTAACTACGTGGGAACCAGCTAACTCTACTTGTAAGCCCCCCATATGAGGAGAAGGCATTTGAGTAGCTTGGTTATCCGGTAGGTCCTGGTTTGGACACCAGATGGGGGCCATGTGTGGCCTGATGGCTGGACGGCTTCAGATAGAGTTGGCACACTGCCAACTAGGCTACATGCAAGTGCGGGAAGGCATCCCTTGACTGACCGCACTGAGGGTAGACGGAGCATTTCCTGAGGCAACCCACTCTCGGGTTGCGGGGCCTGTTTGGAGCCTCAGATGATCCTAGATTGCTCTGTTTTGTGCACCGGTTCTATCGTATGGTCAGTGGCCTATTTCGGGACTGACCCCCAGTCGACCGTTTTGGGCGGACTGGGTCGGTCACCCAATTGAGCCTAACCGACTACGACTGGTGGCTATATAAGAGCAAGCCCGTGAAGCCCATTTCATCACTGGCTACAGCAGCCCTGATTCCTTAGCATCCAGCCTCCGTCTTCTACTGTTTCTAGCATGCCATCAAAGCTTCTTTCACAGGAGCGCACGGTTGGGAGGTAGCACCATCTATTGTATCAGTTCTATAGTAATCAAATTTTTGATTCTCCATACTATCTTGTTTTCTCTCTTGCGTACGAGATCATGTTATCTGTTGAGCGCAGACGTTGTATTATTTTCTTACACTATCGTTTCTAGCTCTTCTTCTTCTCTTGATGAATCCACATTGATTGGTGGCTTAATTAGCTTCCATTGGTAATAGTCAAGCTACGAAAGGTATAGAAGTAATCCATAAGTTGCAAAAAGAAGAGTCACAAATTGTGACCAACAAGAATAGATGTCTGAGGTTAGGACTAAAATAGTCAAGCAATTTGATTATGCTAGTGTAGTCATAAGAAATGATGTTCTATTGAGAAACCCAAAAAGAATTATGAAAATCCTTGAAGTTCCAAAAAGAACTTCCTCAAAGAATTCCACTACTTCATTGCTCGTTATGGAAACAACACAAACAACATATGAACATCAATGATGCTAGTATGGAAACAATTTTGACTGATGTTGGAATGACCAATTCTATTATTGACAAGCATGGTTTAAAGCCTAGATAAACATATGAGAGAAAGATCCCAAAGCGAGATTACATAACATTGGGAATAACTCCAATGCAGATTCAAACTTGGCTATGAAATCTAGTGGAGCAAAAAATACTTTTAGCAAGGGACATTCCTAAAAAGGGAAAAGTGTCAGAGAAACTCACACTTCAAGGGAAGGAAATCAAGCAAGGATAGAACTCACACTTTAAGGGGTAAATCAAGCCAATATAGGTATGAGAGGAGAAGTATCATTGAGACAAAGTCAAAACATCCACAAAAAGAGGATAGTGCTCTTGGAGAAGCCAATGTGAGGAATGCAAAGTGTTATGTGCTGAATGTAAATTATTATGTGCCAAGTTCAAAATTGTTATGTGATAAATTCAATTTGCTATGTGCTAAATATAAATTGCTATGTACCAAATGCAAAGTTCTATGCCAATTTCAAATTGTTGTTGCTTAATGCAAAGTGATATGAACCCAAGGAAGGGCATGTTTTTTGGACTTATAATTTTTGGAGAGAAAGCGTGCCAACTCTCCCTCCATAAAAATGTGTGGTTATATGCTAAGCCCAAAGTACTAGTGTAAAATGCAAAGTGCATATGAAAAATCAAATTGTTATGTGATAGATTTAAATTGTTATCTAGCCTTGGGTGAACTCGGTTGAGTTAAAAGACTGCCACATGGCATAGGGCCACCTCAGCACAGTAACCCCTTGCCAAGCTTACTTTGCAAGCAACATGTGAATCCATATGCCACATTATCAAAGGCCCCTTTTTTAATCAAAACTTCGACAAGCCATAACTTCCAATCCAGGAAGAATCTACACGTGCTCCAAAAAGAAAAAGTGATCGTCTTTTCAAGATTTACACTTTTGTCAAGTCAAAATCATTGTATGCAATTAGGCACTGCCAGATTTGAAAGTTTCTTCAAATGGTAAGACCTTTGCAATGACAATCTATTGAGAAGTTCACCCGGGAAGGATTTCACACCTGGTCTACACAAATGAGGTATCTCCTGATGTATCAAAACTTTGGAAGACTATAAAAGAAGACATAACCACTACACAATATGATTTCTCAAAGGAAAAGATGAAGCAACACTATCACTCATTGGTTTGCACTTGGGTCCAAACATAATTCATCATATAGACTCCAAGGATCATGCGAAAGTTGCATTGGATGAGTTGAACACAGTGTTTGGTGCAAAAGCCAAAAACCAAGAAATTCATCTTAAGATTGAATTCTATGGTTTTTACATGAGCTTCAATAAAACCATGGCACAATTTTCCAACAAAATCAAAAGCATTATGACCCAACTAGAAGGCATCAATGCAAAAGTATGGTAAAAAGATGCACTTGCAATCCTCCTTAAAAGCATGCCTGCAAAGTACAGTGCACTGACAACCACTTTGAAGAAACTCCCAAATCCAAAGTTTGAGGAATGTGTATCCTCTCTTCTTGAAAAAAGAAAGAGAGTTGATGGGTCACTATCAAAGTGACTGCAGATTAAAGAACAAACCAAAGTGTCACCGTTGCAAGAAGCTGGTGCACTAAGGAAGAAGATTGCGAATTGAAGAACCAATAGGGCAACTACGTGGAGTCATCATCAAGCCATGAGCAGAATGACAAGAACAACCTATATTGAGAAGCAACATCCTTGCCACCTTTAGCCCACATGTTTATAAATTAAACCTGACCACCACCTGAGAGTAGCCAGGTAAGCATATAGGGGAGGTATTAACATGTAAAAGCCACATTTGACAACCTTATGTAGCAATGTATGCACTAAGGGGAGGTGATGGATTTGTAACTCACATCTGACAAGGTCCCAAACTGATGAAGTTCTAGGTAAAAGTCACAAGTGAGGGGACAAACATCTTCAAGCTAATTTAGCACAAGGTCCTAAACTTCTTGAGACACCCAATGGAACCCACCACCTAAGCCTCAATGACAAGATGACCTCCAATGTAAATGAGGATTAGGAACAATAGTAGGGCATCTACTTAATCAAACCCAGGAGCATCATCTGAGACCACCCCCATCGACAAAACCCAAAGTAGCAAAATGAGTCAATTGGGGATAAGAGAAACAAGGGAGGTAGCAAGCTAAGGGTGTCCACTTCCGGACCACCACCCGCGGGGGAGTGTGACACCCCCCGAGTGAAAATACAAAGGTTTTGCTTTGGTGTTCAATACCTCGATTGAGGTATTGTGTCCAATGAAATTGGCACACATGGACAACCGAAGTGAGCCTATACCTCGATCGAGGTCTTGCATGTTAAACAACCGAACCCATGGAGGTGTGGCAAATACCACGATCGAGGGATATGGCATCCAACATGGTATTCAGTGTGGTGTACTAGCAATTGACATACCATGATTGAGGTATGTGGAAATACTGACATGGTCGCATGGCAAATACCACGATCGAGGTTTTCGGCATCCTACATGGCTAGTGGCTTGACTTGATGTGGAGAAACATCAAGGATTATACGAGGCAAAAATACCACGATCGTGGTATTGCACGTGGACAGCCACGTATGCATGTTTAGACTTAGTATGCATGGAATGATATGTGTGAAACCCTAAGATTTCCTATATAAAGAGAGGGACCTCGATCGAGCCCCTCATTATTTGAAACCTCAATCGAGCTCCTCTTCGATCGAAATCGACGGAATTGCTAGAGTCACGGAGATCGATAGAATTGCTGGAGCGACAGAGATTGACGGACGGAGATGGACGCAGCGGGAGATTCCAGGTAACGTTTTTTTAAGTGTAGCATTTTTTTTGGGAAATTTTTATTTAAATTTCAGTTTAGAAAAAAATATAATTTAATTATAAAATATTTGAAAAATTAAAATGCATTTTAAAGTTTTTTAATATTATTTTTTTAATTACTAAAGTTTTTATTTAAATGTCAAAATGTATGTATTTTGTTTTTTAAAATCATCTATTAAAAAAAAAAGAGATTAAAGTAGTTTTTATGTTATTTTTCAAATTAGTGAAGTTTTTATTTAAATATAAAAATATTTAAATTTTATTTTTAAAAATCATCTATAAAAAAAAAGAAAACTAGAGTTTAAAGTAGTTTTTATATTATTTTTCAAATTAGTGAAGTTTTTATTTAAATGTCAAAATGTATATATTTTATTTTTTAAAATCACCTATTAAAAAAAAGAGAGGTTAAAGTTTTTTTAATGTTATTTTTCAAATTAGTGAAGCTTTTATTTCAATATAAAAACATTTAAATTTTGTTTTTAAAAGTCATCTATAAAAAAAAAGAAAACAAGAGTTTAAAGTAGTTTTTATATTATTTTTTAAATTAGTGAAGTTTTTATTTAAATGTCAAAATGCATATATTTTGTTTTTTAAAATCATCTATTTAAAAAAAAAGAGATTAAAGTAGTTTTTATGTTATTTTTCAAATTAGTAAAGTTTTTATTTAAATATAAAAACATTTAAATTTTGTTTTTAAAAATCATCGATTAAAAAAAAAAGAAAACAAGAGTTTCAAGTAGTTTTTATATTATTTTTCAAGTTAGTGAAGTTTTTATTTAAATGTCAAAACATATATATTTTGTTTTTTTTTATCATCTATGTTTAAAAAAAGAGATTAAAGTAGTTTTTATGTTATTTTTCAAATTAGTGAAGTTTTTATTTAAATATAAAAACGTTTAAATTTTGTTTTTAAAAATCATCTATTAAAATTTTTTTTTTTTGAGTTTAAAGTAGTTTTTATATTATTTTTCAAGTTAGTGAAGTTTTAAATTAAATGTCAAAACGTTTATACTTTGTATTTTAAAATCATCTATCAAAAAAAAAAAAAAAAGAGAGAAGTAGTTTTTATATTATTTTTCAAATTAGGAAAGTTTTTATTTGATTGTCAAAACATATAAATTTTGTTTTTAAAAATCATATATTTAAAAAAAGAGAAAACAAGAGTTTAATGTAGTTTTTATATTATTTTTGAAATTAGTGAGGTTTTAGACTCTATACTTAAAAGATGTAGTCTACAACCATCATGCGATTGATCATATAGAAATTCATCGCATGTAGTCTACAACCATCATGCGATCGATCGATCGATGTGTAGGGTTGTAAGAGAACCAAGCAATAGGTGATTGAAATTCATATAGAAGCTAGTACCTTAAAGGGCTATTACCAAGCCATGGAACTTTAAATATATTGATGGGAAACTCAATGTGTAATAATTATTGAGTTGCCAACAAATGCATCACTTGTGTTCTTTTTGTGTCAACAAAATCAAATTGTAGATGGTGTTCAACTTCAGAGAACATAGCTCTTCTAAACTTGTCCTAGTGTATTTGCCAAAGTGGTTGTTCTCTTAGCATATATTATCACCATGTACGTGACCACTAACTATACAATAGAAAGTATAGCATCTTTAACACAAAGTTAGAAATTTCTTTGAAAATGAAATAAGACCAAGGATGCACATCTAAATTCCTTTGTCAATAACATCGTTCAATAACTATCGTGTGTGCATCTTCCATTGAAGAATGGAGCAAGTTGGAGCATGCAAGAGTGCATGTGTTGCATTTGCAACATAGCACTGTTGCAGGCATAGCCACACATTTGGCCCATCCATCATTAGGTGCATAGGACTCGATCCCAATGACATCCTACCTCATCAAGGAGTACTTGACTAAGTGTAATCAATCAAACAAATAGGATGATTTGAACAACACATTCACCTACACATCATTTTGAAATCATATGGTGTGAGAGGTTGATGCAAGGAGAGGGTAGATCATGTGGCTAGCAATCCCTTTAGGTGGCACGTGAAACTATAGAAATAGGGAACTAGGGAAGGTTGTAGATCTATGTATGGATATAGTTACATAGACAAATACAAAGACTCATGTGATTCCATAAAACCTTGTCATGAGCTTTTGCAAAAATTCAATCAAAATTGGCTAGCTAAAAGTTTTCATTACCCAAATAAAATATTAAGTCCCATTGGATATAATAGTAATTTTCATTACCCAAATAGATATTAAATGTGTTCTAGTGATGTGTTTTATTGCGTCATTGAATAATACAAAGTTCTTTTATCATTAGTGCATTCTAATGTAAAGTCTTTCAATTCCATGTGTTTTTTTGTACATGCGCTAGCCAGCGCATAGGTTCTGGCACCACTGTTCATATGCAAATAGCAATTTTGAGAGCTAAGATGAGGGCACTGTAGGATGCTGGGGCACCCCCTCACGTGGTCGTGAGTCTCGATTCAGTCATCAATGATCTAGGTCAATTAGACACATTTGAGGACATTTTGGATACCTTTCAGGCACAGGCAGACACAGGTTGAGGCAGAGATCGATGGTCATGGCTTGGATTGAAGAGCCATTCGAGAGTTGTTTGAGCGCCTGTCACCTCACAAGAAGGCATTAGAGGATACTAAGGTGATGCGATCACGATCAGGGTAGCCCTTTTATATTTTACATTGTAGGCACCCTGTCATGGCAGCGCACATTTATCCAAGATATCTCGCTGCGAATGGTGGTCGATTGCCTCACAATAGTCAGATAGCCAGGTCATTTGCCATGCAGCTATACGTTGAGTTTGTGCTTGGTCATCGAGTAGACTACCTTAGTACCTGTCCAGGATCAGGAGCAGGACATGGTAGGATGGGGCGTCACGAGCGTCAGACTGCAAGTGTGACGCGAGGCACCACACCTGCACACTATCCCTACACCGGTATTGCGAGCTATTGGAGGATGGATTACGGGGGATGTTCATTAAGTGGCCTCATCCTTGCACGACATGGTCTCTGCCCTATTGAGATCACTTTCGATTCCACCTCCCACATCTACGGAGCCTCCCACATCTACACCACCTCCCACATGTGCACCACCTCCACATCTACACCGTCTCAGCATGAGTTGGATACTCGAGATGCATGGATTGTAGAGTTGGAGGCTTTGTCGCCTGAGTCTAGGGTCTAGGTTAGTTATTCTGATTATTTTAGTTTATTTTTTTGTTGCATGTTTTGAACTGAAGTTTTTTTGTTCATTCTCACCATGTATGTGACATGTTTGCTTGGCAGGCACATCTATTACGATAGGATATGGAGTCTCGTGTACGACAGTTGGAGGTGGATATGGAGTCTCGTGTATGATAGTTGGAGGAAGATTTGGAGGACCAAAGGATTCGGACACACATAGCCTACCATCGAGCGGAGCACTATATTTTACAGTTGAGACATATTAGTCATGATCCATCTCGCCATAGGATCCACCCCAGTGTGGCCCTGTACCCTGCTCCTCTTGTAGATGTGCCGACTAGGACACCCATAGATGCACCAGTCGTAGCTAGGCTTCCTACGGCCACTTGCGTCCTTTGCCACAAGGATTTTGACACCGTAGGGTGGTTTAAACTAGGGTGCGTGGTCACATCGTACATCTGCATTGCATGACCCGCCACATGGTGGCACGATCAGTGTGCCCTCTATGCTTTGCTGACATTAATGTGGCCACATACAGAGGACTAGGCATGGATGATATGTATCCTGGTCATTGTTAGGCCATTGATCCATTTGCCCATGTGGTCTTGACAGAGCACTACAAGGAGGAGGCACAGAGAGCTTTGTTGTAGCACGAGGGTGCTGATAGGTGGAGCTTCAGATATCATTGCAGCAGTGGGTGGAGCAGCAACTTGGGCGGGGCCAAGACCAATGTCTTCTACATGTAGAGACAATTACTCGAGCTGGATTTGAGGCACGGGTATTTGCAGATGCACGACTTTGGGAGCTGAGGCATAGAGGAGGTGACCATGTGACACCACGATCCCTCAAGAAACTATCCTACAAAGTGAAGTAGTGCTGCACAAAATGGGCATCATGCGATCGATCATCGATATAGAAGTGATACTCTCGCATAATGACGCATGAGTCCATGGTGCTATCAATGCCATCCACATGAGCCTGTGCATGAGGATAGCTAATGTGCACAAATATAGCAACCTGCAATATGGCACGAAAAAAAAAAGACTATTGAAATAATGCAATATAATGAGGCCATTAAAAAACCAATAACTCAATCACACGTCACCTGTTTGGAGAAATAATACTCCGATTGGATCTCATGCTATGGTGCAAAGGTATAATTCTCCGCAAAGTACACCACTAAGACAACCACCCCTATAGGAAATGTGCTCAAACATGCACGAAATTGCCGATCCTCCCACTTCGTAGTGTGCGAGTGGCGTGTGTAGCAGTATAGCTTCCCTCGAAAACTATCAATGAATACAACATGTGGAGTGTCCTTCCCCACAAGCTGCAACCTCCTCGACTATGCACCACATCTAATGTCAGGGTATTGTACTCATACTGCTGCCAACGAGCCATCTGCACGTCACAAGTATCTAGTGCAACTCGTGGCACTCTAGCAAAGTCACCACACAAAGTACACCTACCTTCCACACAATCAAGGGAGTGGAATAAAGCATCGCCATCTTGTGTACATAATATGGAATGAATGAAGTCATGAGGGCTAGTAGGAACCACTCCCCTATGACAATCAAGGGAACAGAATACGTCATACATCAATCCAAAATCCACATGGTGGCAACAACATCACATGTCACGCTCCTGACAGCATCGCACAAACCATGGCCTGCATCACTCAAATGACCTCTGCCCAATCCTGAACTCTGGGTGTGCCTCTACAAACTAAGTGTGCAACTCAGTCTAGGTACACTCCCAAAAACATGCACCATGCTCAATGTACACACCGCGTGACACCCTCTTCTGCAAAGTCTTCTTGAACACCAGGGATGCTCTGCAATGCTCCTCCCAAAACTACTATATGAAGGACCTAGTGGAATCATCCAACAATCAATCGCTACAAGGTGCACGACCACTCGAAGCCCAAAGAGCATCTGTCTCACTATCCTCTAAACTGTGCCTCCTGACATGCATGTTCGCAATGTGCACGGTGCAATCTGAAGAAGATGTGAAGCAGTACGCACATGGCCTATCATTTGAGGTCTACTAATGGCAGCCACAATAGCATGACGTGCTGCCAAGGCATCACTGGAGTTCCTATGCTTAATAGAAGCATAAGAACGTCGAACACTACTAAGGACCTTGCTACATACAACCCTATCTCTACATGCACCAAGACCAATAAGCCTCCTACACTCTACCAAGTCAAGGTGATCAATCAGGGATGTGAGAAGAGCAGACTGTGAAGCTAGCGTAAGGTCACTAAAAAAAGACTGCACAATCTTGCTAGTACGACGACGGATAGTGGACTTCGGCAAGTCGAGTCGTGAAGCAACACTGCTACTACAAGGTGGGGCAAGGGGATCAATGGGAGATGGTAGGGTGGAGGGGGGAAGGGAGGCACCAAGGGGAAGGGGGGGAGGGGGACGGGGGAGGGTGGAGGGGGAAGAGGTAGATGTGGAGGGAAAAATGTTGGTGGCTAGGGGAAGGGCGGAGGCTAGAGGTAGGGGAGTGGATGAGGATGTGGAGGGGGGGACAATGGAGGTGGGGGTGGGGGTGGGGGTGGAGGTGGAGGTGGGATGTAGAGGTGGAGGTGGATCAGTGGTGGCAGTGCAAGCTCTAGCTCTAGAGGCTCTCTTGTGCTTGCGAGCCTTCCGCTTGCACTCCTTGTCAACGAGATTTGGGGGGGTTTCCTACATCTTTCATGTCTACTAGCTCTAGGGCTTTGAGAACCCATTCTCAATGAAAGTAGGATGGAAGGTATGACAAAGTGATGGGGAGGCAAGAATGGCTAAGAATGGGTGAAACTGAACCAAAATTGGTGTCTTATAGAAAAGACAATTTGATTATTTCATAAACCATGATAATTTTCCACTTTCAAATACCTTGATAGTGGTATTTGCCATGCCTCTATGTTAAAAATTCAAGCATTGATTATTTGATAGACCATGATAATTTGCCACTTTCAAATACCTCTATCGTGGTATTTGCCATGTCTCTATGTTTAAAATTCAAGCGTTGATTATTTGATAAACCATAATAATATTACACTTCCTAAAACCTCGATGGTGGTATTCTATGTTTAAAATAGAAGTGTTGATTACTTGATAAACCATGGTATTTTCTATGTTTAAAATTCACGCGTTCCAAATACCTCTATCGTGGTATTTGCCATGCCTCCACGTTTAAAATTAAAAAAGCTTCATGCAATCACATGCATGTATAACTTCACCATGCATGTTGATGATGTGGCTCGCCATCATCATGATGTGTATACATGTGGCTGATGTGGCACCATGCATGTTGATGATGTGGCAATATGGTGTGGAATATATGAGGCTCTTTCATGATGTGGAAATATGATGTAGCATCATGAGTTGGCATTCATGAGGTGGTAGATTGACATGGAAAACTGAGGTGGAGGGATTGGTAATCTCTTGGTGATGTGGCAATGTTGACGAGGTACGCCAAGGTGGCAAGGTGTGATGACATGGCTCCAAGAGTTCCTATGATGTGGAATGGTGAGATGGCACATGTGGCTGATGTGGCAGCACGTGTGGCAATCTAGGGTGGCATGGCAACGAGTGATGTCACATCTCCTTGATTACATGGCACCATGCGGTGTAACTACGTGGCATGCTGACAACGCAAAAATAGATGACTCAGCCTTCCACATGGGCAGCCTGCACACTCCAAAGGCTTGCCACTAGGATCAGTGATGCTCCTAACCTACCTCACCAAGCCTAAAACCAAGCCTACCTTGTCTTGGTATTAGGCTTGGGTGGCCCTTTTTCCCCTGCAAAAAGGAGATTTCACTTGTGGAGGCCATAATGTACCCTTCCGTTACTCAAATTTAACCAAATTTTTTTCCTCTTAGTCATCACGTGGAGGACTAAAAATATTGAAATTTTTTAAATGTTTCATCATGTTTAAGAATGACTAGATTTATTTTTAATATGATTTGTTGATCCTCTAAGGAGTAAAAGTACAAATCAAACTTCAATCTCCCTAAATCTAACCGTTGGATTTGGGATTTGATGATTGAACCACACACCCTTATGTGCCTACTAACCTTCCACTAAATTGTATTTTCTTAATTATTCAAAATACTAAAAAAATGTGGTGTGCTACTAAAATGCACGTATTTTATGACTTTATTTACTGTAAATAATTATTTATAATTAGATAAAGCATTCAAATAATTACCAATAAATCAATTTCATCTCTACATAATGTAAAGAGATCACCTACAAAGTTTCAATAACATTTAATCTAAAATGAGTGAGAAATTCAAAATTTAATATGACACTCTCTCTTCATGACAAAGGTGTGATCGCCTTGTGACCATGCCGTGTGACAAAAAAAAGTTTTTTGTGCATGCATCAAATTTTCAATTAGACCATACCATTGTGTGCACAATAGCATGTGTGATGTTGTGTCTAAAGACTTCAAAGACTAGATCCATAGGGAAGTAGGTGAGATTTGCATTTTGTGTGCCAAAAAGCTTGTTTTTCCACCTCCTAAGGATTGGGGAGTGAACAAAAAGTGGACACCCTTAGCTTGCTACCTCCCACAAAGACAAGAGAATAAGGGTAAGCTACAACTAGAATAGCAATGGATACAAGAGCTCCAAGATAATGAAATTATTGCATTGAGAGAAATGTTTTTAACACGCGTTTACACATCTATCATATTGGAAGAAGAGAGAGATATTGAATGAGAAACACGTTACATGACAAAGTGCAGATCGTACTTAGCCTAATCTATCACTCAATGAGCATCAAGATCACAAAAATCAAACCATATAAAAAACTCCATGAGAGAGACACGTGGTAGGCAATTCTCAATCTATTCCAAAATGTGTGAACTCAACAATACATGATAGGCCTCTTATATAGAGAGTGCCCTTTGAATAGTCAACCATGTGGGATCCTTTGGTCCACATCTCTTCTTGTGGATATCCTTGATCCACATCTCCACATCATGTAGTCCACATCTTAGGGTGGCTACTTTAATACATTTCTTAGCACATAACTTAGCCTTTAATCTATCTGGTCATGGCACCATATCTCAACACCTCCCCTTGGTGCCATGATCCTTTGGCTATCGCGAAATGGTCAGATGTGAGTTACAAATCCAGCAACTCCCCTTAGTGCATGCATTAATTAACGTGGTCAAATGTGGCTTTTACATGTCAATACCTCTCTTCAGTGCTTTCATAGCTACTCTCAGGTGGTCAGGCTTGATTTACAAACATATGGGCTAAAGGTGACAAGGTTTTTGCTTCTCAATGCTTGATGTCGATGGCATTCGCATCTTTTCTTAATGTAGCTTGATGCATGATGCTTTGTTCTTCCATGTGCCTTAATGCTTTATGTGTGGATGTCATGTTCTGTGCTATGGTCATCTCATGAACTTGTGCTTCCAGCATGCTTTTTTTTTTTTTTGCATTCATGCATTGCTTTTCCATTTGTCACAAAGGTCTTACCAATTGATTTCTTTTGATATTGGTAATGTCTAATTGCATACAATGATTTTGACTTAATACATGTGTAGAGCTTGAAAAAGCAATCACTTTTCCTTTTTGGAGCACGTGCAAATTCTTCCTAGATTGGAAGTTACAGCTTGTCAAAGCATTTGTGAAGAAGAGACCTTTGATGATGTGGCCAAGCCACAAACAATTCGCCATTCGTCGTAGTTCCCACATCATCACCACAGATCTGGCACACCTAGCCAGTGTAAAGTTGTAGAGGTCTCAGAGCAAGCGATTTAGGAGCGATGACAAGCTGGTTACGGTTATGGGAGCCAGCAAACGATGAGGCCAAAATTGGCTTCCATGAGGAGAAGACAAGAGGATCAGGGAGGAGAGGTATGAGCTCCAAAATGGGAGGATATGGCGAGAAGAAGGTGGCCATGGTGATGGCTTGCAGAACTGGCTATGGTGGAGGAGCTTGTCGTGCATCGCTAGTGTGGGGAAGGTCACAGCCAAGCTTTGTTTGATTGCATGTTCTGCCTCTTTCACGAGAGCAGTAAGTGAAGGAGTGATGCAGTTTCTACAGGATTTACGTTCATTTGGAACAAGCTGCCACAAATGCCCAAACAGATCATTTTCTTGTGCGTTTTGCTTGTGGCATTGCCAGGGATCACGTCCTGTTGGTTGCCAATTGTGCTCACAAAAACGAACAACCGTTGAGATGCAAAATCAGTTCCTTGAGCAGTTCGCTCCATGGGAGAGACCGCAACAATCCCAATCCCAATTGTATGCAGAGCGAATAAGGAGCAAATGATGGCAAATATGTGCTAAGATATCAGCCTACATGAGAGCACCAAGGCTCTATCTTGACATGGGAGCAGCTGTGAGCAGGTTGACATGCAAGTCACGGTGGCTGTTGAAGGTTGTCTGAGCAAAGTGCAGCCCATCGCTAGAGAGATAGGCTGAGGATGCATCTCAAAGAAGCTTGCTAGCTCATAGATAGCTCTTGAAGAAAGTAACTCTTTCCATGAAGAATCTGTCAACAAAACAAATCATTAGGGAAGAAATGGGGTCTCAAAAGGGCCTCATAAGGAATGGATTAGTCTTAATGAAAGGGCCAAGGTAGGTCCCAAAAAGTCCTAACCCCCCCTCACCTAGGTGGGTTAAGCCCAAAAGTGACCCCACCTCTTACACAACTCTTACTCCTAGGTGGGATTCAACAATTTCAAATTTCAAATTTCAAATTTTGAATTCCCTCCCTCCTTCTCTCTCCTCCCTCTCTCCCTCCCCCTCCCCCTCCCCCTCCCCCTCCCCCTCCCCCTCTCCCCCTCCTCACTCCCTCCTCCCCCTCCCCCCTCCTCCCCCTCCCCTCCTCACTCCCTCCTCCCCCTTCCTCTTCCTCCCCCTCCCTCCATCCCTCCTCCACGCTTGTTCTTCCTCCCCTCCCCCTCCATCCCTCCTCCATGCCTGCCTTGAAGGGCCAAATTGATGTGTGTGTGTGTGTATTCCTATGGGCTTGGAGTCCTATGCAAGGAGTGTGTGAGTGTAGGTGTGCTAGATGGTTCTAGTGACTTGGTAGTTAGGTATGTCAAGTTGGTGTGATGTGTGAGTGATTATAGGAGGTGACTGATTGAGATAATCATGGAGATTATTGTGGATCTAGGATCTACCAACATGGAGGTAGTTGCCTATATATGTAACCACTCTTGAATAAAGATTTGTTCATTGTGCCTCATTGCTTTCTCTATGAACTAACATGTGGTATCAGAGCTTGTTGAGAATCCTAGCACCTAGAATGAGAATCCACGAGATTCTTTGAAGATTCCAAGTAGATTCTAAATTCTTCCCAAATGCTTCCCATTTCTCCTTCTTCCACCGTGACCTTGGGAAGCTTAGTTCTCTTCATCCACACAATGGTTTGAGAAACCCTTTCAGCTAGATCTTCCTTATGCCTAGGTGACCTATTTGACTGGAGGGATTGATGGAATTCATCACCATCTTTGTGCACAACCTCTCTATCTCATCCCTGCCACTTTCGCAATGCTGGTCACCATAGTCGCTTACCTCGTAATTCCTATGACCCATGCTTTCTCTACTACTAGAGCTACCCACAGTAGAGATTTAGAGTGATTTGGTCCAGTAACGAGGGAGTAATCAACAAAAAACCAGTCGATTCAAGAGAAGACAAAGCTTCCTCAAGTGAAGAAGATGTTGCTTCCCCGGGAGATGTAATGCACCATTTCACCTATGGTTTATTCTGATTCTTCCTTACCTGTAGATCTATAATTGCATAGCAAAAGCCCCAAGCTTGATGATGTTTGAAGTGAGGTATCAAGCCTTCAAAGTTCCTATGTTCTCTGCTGCAAGCATTTCTAGTCTATTGTTTGGAGTTTTTGATGCTACACTAAATGCTTGAGGAGTGAAAGTACAATTCAGAGATTCAAAGTGTGCCCTTTCGGTTTAGAGAATGTCCTTCCAAGTTCAGTTGATGTTAATCTCTTGACAACATGCCAACTTCAAGTTCTCAAAGTTCTTCAAATGCCAAGAAGACTACAAAGACAAAGTACAAGGTAAAGAAGACCCCAGTTAAGAGGTTGTGGGAGAAGCCAACTGGTTATGCATATGCCAAACAACTAGGATTTTTTGAATTCTTATCTTGCAATTTGCATCTATATGGTGAAGGTGATTTCTTTGTTCAAAAAGATTGATCTTTTGTAAAGGGATTAGACACTGCCATTAAATTGGTAAGACCTTCCCAAAATGGCTTCCAAACTGAAAATAGATAAGTTTGAAGGAGAGGGGCTCCACACTTGGCAAACAAGACTGAAGTTTATTCTCACAAAAAAGGGAATATGGAAGGTGGCAAATGGAAAAGAAACTAAACCTACAACTAGGGAAGGAGAAGCTTCATGGCTTCCCAAAGATGACAAATCACTTGCTATAATTGCTCTTGGTTTGAGTGATTCTTTTATCCATCACATTGATGGATGTGAGACTGCTCATGCTGCATGGACTCATCTTGAGCATGTTTTTGGAGCACAAGGAAGATGCCCTAAGTTTAGCTTTCTTATCAAGTTCTTTGATTTAAAATTGGATAGAGGAGAATCCATCTCTTCACATCTAAATTCAATGAAGAGCATTTTGACACAGTTATCTGGCACCAACTTTAATCTTGATGAAGATATTGTAATAGCCATCTTACTTAGAAGTCTCACTAAAGAATATGGCAACCACAATCACCAATATACTAGAGATAAGTCTGGTGGAAATTGAAGCATCCCTCTTGGAAGAGGAAAGAAAAATCAAACAAAGAAGTGATTACAAAGAAGGGGCATATTAGAAAGAAGGGGTATATTTGGCCAAAAGCAACTTCAAGGGAAAGAGCAAAATGAAGTGTAACTTTTGTGGCAAACCTGGACACTTTGAAAAGGAATGCTATGCAAAGAAGAGATGTTCAGCCAATATTGTTGAAGAAGCAGAGTGAAGAAGCAGAGACTGAAGAAGAAGAAGAACCAGAGAATGTTAAATCTCTCACTGCTTACAACACCCAAGTCAATTCTGACAAGGGTGAGGATCCATATGTTTTCTAAGTTGTGTGTGTGAGGTTAATAATGGTTCTCTGCTTTCTCTATGAACTAACATGCCTCCCTCCCTCCTCCACACCTGCTCCTCCTCCCCTCCCCCTCCCTCCTCCAAGTCTGTTGCTCCTCCCCCCTCCCTCTTGCTCCTCCCTCCTCCCTCCCTCACCCTCCATGCCTACTCCTCCACACCTGCTACTCCACCCCCCTTCCCTCCTCTTCAACTGCTGCTGGTCCTCCCTCCCCCATCCCTTCTCCTCCTTGCCCTTCCTCTTCCTATGTGCTACTCCTTCAAGCTTGCTTCTCCACACCTTCTCCTTCTCTACACTCCTTTACTCATGGCACCATTCGAGGACGTCTCCAACAAGTACCAAGTCCACTTAGAGTTGGAGGCTAAATATGCAAGCACATGTAGTTTGGGATTGAGGAGAGCTTCCAAAATCCATAGTCTTTGTTTGCAAGGAAAGAAGCATCTTGACCTTTGGGTAGAAGGATCCTTGTATTCTTTAGATCCTGCCAACCAAAATAGCCCTCCTTTCCATACAATGCATGAGCTAGTTTGGTTTGTTGGAAATGGACATGCGGGGTTGATTAAATAATGCTCAATCAATGGCTATGCAAGCAAGTGAGATGCGCGAAGCCCAAGCAGAGATGCTACCACATTTAGGAAATGGCACCATTGTTGCAATGCATAACTCTATGTAGGATGTTCAAAGGAAGAACCAAGATCTTCATGATAAAGCCAAAGCATTGGACTTGGAATGAAATGCATCAGGCTTTGGAGCGACATAAATTAGAAGAGTCACTCTGTAAGCTAGCTGAGTCCAAAAAAGGCTTGGAAAGATCTATATACAATCAAGTTCTATGAGCCGTAGAGAAGGAATGAGAGAAGGCAGAAGAACGAGTGCAAAAGATGAAAGAAACACCTTTGGGATTGAAGGATAGGAAAAGAAGGTACTTACAACTGGTGGTGCTAGAAAGAGGAGAGTCTGGGCTACAAGGTTGGTTATCAAATGTTCCAATGAAATTACACTCTTTTGTACTACACTGTTTGTGACTAAGTTTTTCTTGTGTTCTTCTTTAGGAACTTCATGGAAGATGTGATGGGAAGAATGGACGGGGACGATATTGACTGTTCATATGCTCTAGCTAGTTTATTGAAGTCAAGTGATGTCATTGGGATACTAAGGGACGCAAGACACAAGCGCCTACATGTGCAAGTTGCTGAAGAAGTGATGAAGGACTTCAAGGATATTGTGGATGCAAAGGAGATGCTTGTAGCTTGTGATACTACCGGTGTAAGTTGTGAAGCTTACACATCTATTTTCAAAATTTTCAAGTATGCTATTTTAGGAAAGTATAAGAAGTCTACAGTATCCCTACCCACACCTTGGTCTGAGAGGCGTGCATGGTGAGAAACAAACCAACGTGCAAGAGAAATGCTTGGAGGGTACCATTGCGTAAGGGGCACAATGACTTGGAAGAGTAGAAAGAAATATGGCTTGCAAACCTTTGAGATGAATGCTTTCAACAATGTCTACTTAGATGTTGAGAAACTACAATAAGCATTGGTCAAGTTCTATGGCATGAGAGAAGACGCTAAGAGGAAATCCATTATAGCATTGCACTTTACTTTGTTGATTTCCTATATCATGTTTATCTATTAGATTTCTCTCTTTTGTTGTACAAATTGCAATGGAAAGCTCATATTTGTCATCAAAATTGATGAAGCTCAATTGGTGAAAGAACACAAGTTAGAGAGAGTGAGCATCTGCATTATTGAATAAAGCCTTAGCCTTTGTTCAAGGGAATGAAGAAGTAGAGCAAGATTTCTCAGTGCAATCAGAGAAATATATATGGTGGCTTGCAATATTTGAGACTCCGAAAGAGTGCCATGAGACATTGAAGTGGGTTCTAGATAGAACAAGAATCCCATCAATGATCCGAAGACAAGAGGAAGCGCAAACATTGACAGTCAATGCCCATGGAACATTTCGAGTTGAATGGCATCTTGCTGGTGATTTGAAAACCCTCAAGTGCTTGCATGGTTGTGATACAGGGGAAAATGCAATGAACACATGCCTTTATTGCATGTTTTTGCAACATGATCAAAAGGCTGGCTTACAATGGGAGAATGGCATTCTATCTTACAGCCAAACGGAAGCTCCCAATCATGACAAGAAGGATCGAAAGTGGGATCCCATCTTGCCCATCCTACTTGAGAGAGTACACATATGTACTTTACACGCAGAACTGCGCGTACTTCATAATTGTTATCTTTGCATCTTGTTTATGCTTGTCATTTAATTCTACAAGAAGTATCCACACGGTGCATTGTAGAAGATGAGAAGTTGCTGTCAGAGGTGGGATTCCATGGAGGACATGTCAAACTTAAGAAGGATAAGAAAATGTCTGGGGCAACACAAAATTTTCCTGTAAAAGTGTCCATGGGTGGAGGGAAGGCAAGGAGATTCCTATCGAACCACAATCTCGACAAAGGCAAACATACATTGTCTCAAAGAAGTTTGGGTTGGGATTATCGGAAAGCATTCTGTGAATCCATGACCAATAAAGCTTCTCATCCTCAAGTAGCAACTTTGAGAGCTAAAGTATGGACAAAGGTACATGCATTGATAAAATTGCTTCGCGAGGTTCAAATCGATGAGATGTATTATGAAAGATTCAGGATGGTTGTGAAAGAGTTTATGCAATTAATGGTGAAAGCATGGGGGGAGTCGCACATTACGCATTACATGGTAATATTGGCACCATTGTAATATTTAGCACTTGCTTTATAAACTATTTTTGTTGTGCTGAAATGATTCTCATCATGTTTGTAGCATATTCTCTATGCACACGGACCATGGTTTGTACAAAATTGGGGCCCTTTGTCCATTTGGAATACACAAGGCATGGAGAAGTTGCACTATAGAGCTAAGGCAGCCTACTTTAAGGCATGGTGGTGGTGTCACTTGCAGCAATGCATTGCATGAGATGTTCGACTAGTTTTTTAGATGTTTACTAGGAAGGGCTTTGAAGTCTGAAAAGGCAAAGGCATCAGAACTTGCAAAAGCAGTTCAAATTGTATCAAAGAATAGAGGGCATTGTGCTTGGAAAGCATCCATAGAGAGTCGAGGAGTCGCACGACGTTGGTTGCAAGCTAGAGTGAGAGAAGGGAGCAGATGGGTCCAACTAGCAACAGAAGCTATGGTGTAATTATATACAAATATGAAATAAATATATTGCTTATTTTGACCACAATTTGTGTACTCTCTTTAATATCTTGCTTATTTTGACCACAATTTTTGTACTCACTCTTGGAGTCCAAGGTTTGTGTGATGTAACCACGCTGGGGAAGGTGGGGACATGGTGAAGGAGGGGGAAGAGAAGGGAGGGGCACGGGGCGAGGCAAGGGGAGGGGTGGAGTGGTAGCAAGGGTGGGGGGAGGGGGTATGGGGGAGGGCGATGGGTGTGGGCAGGGCAAGTAGGAGAGAGGGCAATGGGGGGGAGGGCGATGAGGGTGGGGGGGTTGGAGGGGTTAGGGCAGGGGCAAGGGGCATGACAAAACTCTAAACGTAATTAAAAGGGGTGTCAAAACATGATGGAGCTATATAAAACATTAAAAAAAACCCTAA
The DNA here is from genome assembly GCF_047967505.1 of Dipteris shenzhenensis. Classification (NCBI taxonomy): domain Eukaryota; kingdom Viridiplantae; phylum Streptophyta; class Polypodiopsida; order Gleicheniales; family Dipteridaceae; genus Dipteris; species Dipteris shenzhenensis. The sequence goes on from NC_141616.1 coordinate 15,595,423, forward strand.
CTCTCGTTATTCAATAGCATGAGTGAAGAACACTGCTAGACCTACAGAACACCACCTCCACCCTTCCTCCTCTAGCTCCACCACCTCCATGGCATCTGTGCACACGAACCTATCTAGGTCAGGTGGCACCTCATCAATCTCTCGTGAGCCCTCCCCTGACTCTCGTGAGCCCTCCCCAAGTCCCGTGAGCCCACTCCTGAGTCTCGTGAGCCCACTCCCAAGCCCCAAGAGCATGAGCCTTCCCCTCTTCCTTCCCCTTAGCCTTCCCCTCAGCCTTCCCCTAAGCCTTCCCCTCATCCTTCCCCTTAGACTTCCCCTTAGTCTTCCCCTTAACCTTCCCCTCATCCTTCCCCTCCCCATGAGAGCACTCCCCCGATCGAGTAAAATATATTTGAGAACCTCCCTTCCTCTCAACCTTCCCCTCCCCATGAGAGGACTCCCCTGCATGAGCAAAACATATTCGATAACCTCCCTGATATAGAGAGGCTTTTGGATAGGGGCCAACAGACTGCTAGAAAGAGCACAATCTTCCCTTTCCCAGTGGTAGAGCCCATGGTGGAAATGGTATCTGTGCCCATAAAGAGGGTAAAGTAGATGCTAAGGAGGCCCCATCCCAAAGAAGGACAAAGCTCAAGACATCCATGAGAGGGGGATTCGGAGGAGGATCAACAAGAGGGGGATTCAGAGGAGGATCAACGCAGAGAAGAGCAGTGCAACAAATTCAAGGCAGGCAAGAGGCCGTGGTACCTGTAAAGCCTCCACCAAGAGTCAGGAAGCCATAAAGAGCAAAGCAAAGAGTGCGGGCCCTAAGAGAAATCAGACAGATGCAGAAGACCACCGACAACCTCATCCCACATGCTCCCTTCCAACGTGTGGTATGAGAGATAGCACATGGTTACAACGATGATGTGTGATTCAGCACAGGAGCTATGGGGGCACTCCAGGAGGCTGCGAAGTAAGTGACCACCACTCTGTTCAAGGATGCCAACTTGTGTGCCATCCATGCTAAGCGCGTTGTGGTCATGGACAAGGACATGGCTCTGGCAAAGCGGCTATGGAGTGACCCAAGCTTGAAGCCTTAGATTCCCTTGCCACCCACCCTTAGGACTTAGACCACCCCTTGCCCTTGAAGGCACTATCTTGTATCTGAGACCCAAGGGTCGATCTTTTTTAATAAAATATATCCACATTCTCTACACTATCGCATTGTTGTGAATTCTCCATGTTTATGACTAAAATTACTATTCATTTTAATGTAGCTTTTGAATTTCACCATGGTGCACAAGGGAAAAGTGTCAGGGACGTCGCCAAGAGCCTAGAAAGCCTAAAACCTGCCACCGTGCAGATTTGGGCATTCTGGCAAGTCCAGCATGCCCAAATTCGTGTCGTGATGGGTTTTAGGCTTTCTAGGCTATTGATGACATTGCAGACACTTTTCCCTTCTGCGCCACGGTGAAATTCCTCCAAATCCATGAAATTCCTCCAAATCCATGAAATTCCTCCAAGATTTGACAGAAATGAACTTTTGATACCCATAATTGGTCAAAATGATACTAAATTGGCTAGAAATGCATTAAATTAACACAATTAAAAGGATGGAGAAAATATATCATCAACAACTTTTAAAAAATACAATGGAATATATATTATGAATTTATGACAAGCAACGATGACTTAAAACAAATAATAAAGACATGTAGTCATGTATCCATTGAAATATATGTTTATATATACAAAAGGCCTCACATGCTATCTTTCTTCTTGGCTAGTTCGAGTGCATTGAGAATAGGAGTCTTTGAATCTCCTAGTGGATTCCTAGATATAAACCTAGCTGCAATAGCACTAACATCCTCCTATCCTATTGCCAAAGACATAGCTGGTGCCGTCAATGCCCTGCCATGAATGTTTGATCCAAAGGCATTGATAGCAGCCAGGCGGTGTACCAAAATCACTTTGTCGGCATTCCAAGTAATGTTGGAGTATACGATAGCACGTGCAACAATTCCTTGCAATTCAGCAGCTCCAAAGGACCTCGAGGAGAAAATTTGATGTGGAAGACCATGATGTGCTCTGCGACTTTGCCAAGGTAATGGGCCAAAGAATGATCTCCCCCAAATGCACTATGAACATTACCCCATCGAGATGAGAATTCATCAAGCTCAAACGCGTCCTTCAACAATTCAATAAACATTAGAAGACTGACAAAACAAATTATACCGAAAGAACATCATAATAAAAAATATTGTTCGAACTTACCACTATAGCGTCGTCGACTTCTATCCCTTCCTCATTTGCAATGTTGATGGAACGAGGTGCTGTGTGATGTTCCATTTGGGAGAGGTGGATACTTTTTCTTGACTTGTGTTGGAGGTGGAAGCTTATGCATGAGAGGGCTATGCATCATATACGGACGTGTCTGCATCCCTCATTGAAACCATCATTGTCAAGAGAACTCTTCCATTGTCTAGTCTTCGGAACCTAAATCCTTGGGATCTTTGACACTTGTGTTAACATCGAACCCAGATAGGACTCCGAGTGCCTCATCCTTTCGTAGTCCAAAAATAACCTCTATGTCATGGAGGAATACATACTCTTCTCCATCGATGATGAGGGGGGACAAGGATCATAAGTCTAATTCTGGGTCAGCGGCCTCCGATAAAGATTCTTGCTCTATTGGGGGCTCTTGAAGTAGGCTCAATGCTTGAGCTGCTTCCATCTCCTCTCTTGCATCGTCAAGACTCTCTTCCATGTACATGTCCGAGTCTAGTTTAGGGATGAGCAGATTAGCAGTTCTACTAGAGGGGGTGCTAGACGATGAGGCTTCTTCCTCTAAATTTCCTTCTTGGAGAAGGAAGATGAATGTCATCTCCCATGAAAGAAATTTTGTGCCTATATTTACCGTGATCCCCGCTTCTAGGATGTCTTTTACTTCGCCCATCCTAAAGCCTTCCTCTCTAAGGTTGTCACAAAAGTGGGCCAAGCACTTTATAAACTTGGGTCCCTCTAGGAACAGTTACTTTATGTAATCTATGGGAACCCATCTCTTTGAAGAGTGGTCAAGTGTATAAGAAAATTTTATGAAATTATCTTGCATGTAGAGGATGAGATCTAAGAAGTCATCCTTGGCTTGCATATATGTGCCTAGGACATCTAAAGTCCTATCAAACACTAAAAATAGCTCTTCCTCAAAATCTACAAATGCAGCACGAGATGAAGTCATGGAACATAGTTCTAGCTGAATCCATGGCAAATAGCAAGTTGATGGAGGGAGTAACTTTTGAGGGTGGGAGTTTCTATGGCTCTCTAAACATGAAAGTGAGAATGTGATGTAAAAAGGCTCTTACCCTTTAATATATATCAAAACCCACTCTTCAAGATATCTTCCTTGCATCTTCCTTCTAGATCTCTTCCCTCAAAAAGCATGTGTCATTTTGAGGCCAATCATCTTCATCTTTGAAACATTCTTTCCAAGATGATTAATTGGATATGTAGGTGTGGGAGTTATGCTCTACCCAAAACTTTCATTGCCTTTAAGTGAAGTATATGGGATGATCAATTGTAACGTCCGTTTGCAACCAATATTTTGAGACTGTTTAGTTTCCCCTTTACCATAAGATCAACTATGTATGAGTTTTCACCCTCAACTCATTATTCCTCCATTGTTTTTGTCTTTCTGGTTCAAGCATAGGAATGTTTAGCACCCTCACAATGAGTACACCATGTACACAACATGTTGGAAAGAAACCGGCAAGCCACATCTACTTTTCACCATCTTCTATGGCATCATCTCATTTTCACTTGGCTCTAATGGCCATGCTACTCCATGCTATTCTAAGTTTATGCACTTGTTCCAAGCATGACTTTAGCATCAAAATCTACATAATGTACAATGAATAGTCAATTTTACAACATTCTAAGCATGAATTTTGGGTTAAAAGCTACATATTGTACAATGAATAGTCAAGTTTTCAACATTCAATGCTTACAAAAAAAAAAGTAAAACCTGAATGTCACATTGTGCAAGGCCTAGCACATCAACATGTAAGGCATATGCTTTTTGAGTCATGTTTGATAACCACCAGAGTACATGCCATGGCCTTCAAGCTAGCTATGCCCACTTAAGCCTTTCTCAAAGTCAACAAAAACATGAAAGTATTCTCCCAAGACGTTCCTAATGGGACCAAGATCCAAAACATACTCAATCAATGATCTCATGTTGACACAAACCTCAAATGTTGAGTTCGGACAAGTTTTTTCAAGGGTTTTATCATTTGAGAGGGAATTGAGAGTATGCAGTTGTTGTATCCGTATTATCAAAACCAAGTGCATGGCCCTACATTTGTTATTAACAAAAATATTGGCTGGCAATTCATCATTGTAAGCAATGAAGCCTTAATTTTCCAATGGGTTCTCTTCATAGACAAAGAAGAGTGGGGTGGTGTTGGAACTATAATGTCTGCATTCAAGTATCATCATACTTAAGTGTACTTTTGTAATAGTTAAAATCTAGAAATCTTGCCTAGTGATTTTAGCCATACACTATATAAAGCCACCCCTTATTTTCACTAATTGGGGAAATAGATTTTTTCCTCATGGCACCCACTTCTAGAAATTTCATTATGATCATCCCTTGCATGTAGGTCACAAATCCTACTTGCATCTTTCTACTTGGAATCAAAGGGCATGAAAGATATTCCATATGATGCAATTTATTCTTCAATATTCGATTATGCTAGTGGAAGGATGTTGGGTTGTTGGATGGGAAACTTGGATAAAATTTTCTTGAAATACGTTTGCATGTATGTTCTTGAAATTCTTGCAAATTTAGGCTTTAGACAAGATCATTCTTATACTCCAACATGGAAGATGATTGATATGCAAATAACCACCACAAGTTTATAGTTGTATGGTTGTAGAATACATTGCACATTTGTGTTTGCCAATCTGCTACTCTTTTGGTCTTTATGCAAGTATCAATTTAACTAAATGTATGCAAAGAGAGAGAAAGAGAGGGGGAGAGAGAGTATTTATTCAAGCAAATATATGCATGCGTATGCAAAAGAAAGAGAGAAAGATAGAGAACCAACATATTCACATGCTTTGTTGCCGAGGTAAGTAAACAAGTATAAGTAATGTAGGGACGTCCATTTTCATATACTATGTGTGTGTGTGTGTGTGTGTGAGAGAGAGAGAGACACAACAACACAAAGCAACTATAGACGCGCTTGGTAGACGTGCAAAATAGCGGGTGCGTCTATAGGTGTTGCTTTAGTAGCGAAATTACAGGCGCGTCTATAGGCACGGCTAAACGCTCGTCTATTTGTGCGTAAATCACCGCGTCTATTTATGCATTTGACCTGAGAAAATACGGGCCCGTTTAACATCCCGTTTATTAGCGCGTCTATTTGCGTGTGTATTCGCGCGTTTATTTGTGCGTTTACACTGAGAATCAGACGCGCATTTAGACGCGTAAATAAACGCGCTCCAGAGAATACAGAAAGTGAGATTTTGGTGTACATCATTGCTTTCCAAACATTGCCCATGATTACCAAAGCACATAATTTTTTGCAAGCCCACATATACAAGAATTAAGTGAAATGAGGAGAATGAGACAATATGTAAAATAGTTTTGCCAATATCAATTGTGGGGCTACGGTTCAATCTCATCCTCAATGAGATCAACCCTTGCCAAACTATCTACTTCAAAATCCAAACAAGTGTTTAGATCTACAAATACATTCAACCCACTACTACTTGTACCACTCATGTGCTCATCGAAATCAACATCTCCAATGGTAGGCTCGTCCTCACGGGTAATGCCGGCCTCAATATCTATATCTCCTATCTCATGATCATCCTCCTCTCTTGTATCACGGTCATCATCACGTCCATGGCCATGATCATCCTCCATACGCTCCATATTAGTAAATGTACTATACATCACTTTGGAACGTGGCATAATAGGTATGACATGCCACCATCTATTATTATCCACCATTGGTTGATAGACAACCTAATTCAAACACAAATACAATCATGTTACTTTTCTTGCATCAAATATTTAAAAGCGAGTATTTTTATGTGTGTGCACAGTACCTGTTCACATTGTTGCGGTAGTACTAGTGTGTCCTTCCTACTTTGCCAAAACTTTGTGGAGTCAATAGTTACAAAGCCACTTGCATGGCGTTTGATTTTTGCATTAGGGCCTCTTTCCACCACGTCCTTAAACCACTTTACATCCAAAACATACACAAAGAAGCGTCGAAAGTCAAGCATAATGATATCTTGGATTATGCCACAATAATCATCCATGGCTCCATTGGCTCCCTCAAAGCTGTTGGAACACTGAAAGGAAAGAGTAGAGTTGACACAAAATCAGAATACTTGCTTATAGAATGAAGAAGAAAGAGGTCCTTAAGTAGGCACCTCATACAAGGTCACTGACATCACTGATGACCTCAAAGCTCCTCAATCTGCTCCTAGATTCACTCAATCATCCTATGTGGCTTTTCCACCACCTAACTGTGCTTGTGGGCACCTAACTGTGCCTCTAGCACTCACACATAGAAACATAAGGTGTGCCTGAGGCATACACCTTGAGATATCCCAACAAACCCCCCCTCAAGGAAATGCCTCAGGCTATGTCAAGGATACATCTAGTCTCATAGTTTCTCATGCCATCTCATGGTGGTCAAGGATAAATCTATGGCTAGGTTCTCATGCTAGCAAGGGTTCCCTTGGGTGTAAGGTAAACAGAAAGGGATACAAACAAACCTTCCAATGGTTATCTCCCCTACATGTACATGCACACAATGTCTGTAGGAGGTACCATGGAACAAAACATACACATGGCCTACATCATAAGGTGACCAGAGGTGTTTACAAAACACACAAAACACAACACACAATAATTTATTTTCATTCATTTTGGAGGACTATCCAGGCTGAGTACCTTGACATAAAAGGAGAGATCTAGAGCATACATAGAGATGATTTAAAATGCATAATCTTCATGGGATGCCTCATCTTGTGGAGGCAAAATATCCATGTCAAGGCAAGGTCTTACCACATGGGCAGTGTCTAGTGCCTTATAAGATGGTACTATGATAAAACAAGTGGGTCTGAAAGTCATATCCTTCATGAGAACAATTATCTTGTCATCTCCATAGTTGTGTAGAGAAGCATATCTTAGGTGTCTAACCTTCATCTTTTTCTTGTACTTGGAGTCAAGTAAAAGTGCCATGAGAGTGTAGATCTCTGTATTTGCTTTCTTTTTGGCAACCATTGTTTTGGAAATCTTCAATAAGGAAGTCAGGTTGGCATTTTCATCCACAGTAGATCCTCTGGGAAGAAGAGGCGAAAATATGCATCAGGTCGCCTTCACCTTCATGAATAAAGTCGACTGGTTTTTCTCTCTTTTCTCCTTCAATATGCAGCCATTGCTGCTCAGATTTCAGCACAAGGTAGCTCTAGGATGGAGAAGCTTGCCCTAGAAGGAATTAGGAAAAGACAGAGCAGGTGCAGAGAACTTGCAGTAGAGGATTTCGACGACTTTTCTGCAATGGCGACGAGCAGCGCGCGAATTTCGTCGATTCCTTCCAGCCCAAAGTTCGCCCCAACCAGAGGGATCTCCAGTAGAAAGGACGTGGGAAATGGTTGAGGATTGAAGGAGAACAAGCTCAAGCAAAATTTTGGGAGAAGAGGGAGAGATGGTGAAGAAGAAGAAGAAGATGATGATGATGTGGCAGAAATGGGCTCAAGGAGGATCAAATTGCTCTGATACCATGTTGGAACACTGAAAGGAAAGAGTAGAGTTGACACAAAATCAGAATACTTGCTTATAGAATGAAGAAGAAAGAGGTCCTTAAGTAGGCACCTCATACAAGGTCACTGACATCACTGATGACCTCAAAGCTCCTCAATCATCTCCTCAATCTGCTCCTAGATTCACTCAATCATCCTATGTGGCTTTTCCACTACCTAACTGTGCTTGTGGGCACCTAACTGTGCCTCTAGCACTCACACATAGAAACATAAGGTGTGCCTGAGGCATACACCTTGAGATATCCCAAAAAAAGCTAGCAATGACACCGCAATCTTGTGTGTTTCTCTTATCATCAATCCGTTGTGTTCGAAAATGCTTGCCCTCACACCATATAGCATTGAACATAGTGCACTACACCAAGAAAAAATCAATTAAATAAGCAATCTAAATTATAAAAAGCTCCTAACTTATGCATAACATTCTATATACCGACCTTGCTCATGCATCCCCTAGCATACTCCCATTCTTCCATTATGATATGCATCCCCTCGTCTTTCTCTGCTTTCTCCATTTCATCAAGTAGCCAATCCACATGAATATCCTTTGGAAGTGCTCTTAGATGCTGAGGGTATGGCACACGAGATCCGTGGTGTGTACGAAAGAGGGCCCTTTCTTCTTGTCTTCTTGCCTTTGCATCCTCGTATCTTGTCACCCATCTTTTCATCACATCACTATTAAGCACGCAAAAGAGGTTGATACTATTATGCAACTCCGTGTCTATTACTTTGTTGCGTCCTTTTCCTTGAGGCACAATAGAGGTCATCCTTAGGTCTTCATCATCTCTCCATAGTCGTGGGAGAGAGCTATCCACATCAACAAGAAACTCAGAAATATATACAAGTGACTCTTGTACCAACCAACCCTCGGCCATGCTACCTTCGGGTCTTGCATTTTGTCTCATGAAGCCCTTCAACGTCTTCATGAAGCGCTCGAGGAAGAACAACCATCGTGCATGTACAGTACCGCATATAGCAATCTCATCCACCAAATGTACTATGAGATGTAGTTGGCTTGTGAGAATAGAACGTGGAAATGTCTCCTCCACTAAACAAACCACCTCCACTGACATAACTCGAGCATTCTCACGAAGCCCTTCAATGTCTTCATGAAGCGCTCGAGGAAGAACAACCATCGTGCATGTATAGTACCGCATTTTGTCTCACGAAGCCCTTCGGGTCTTGCATTTTGTCTCACGAAGCCCTTCAACGTCTTCATGAAGCGCTCGAGGAAGAACAACCATCGTGCATGTATAGTACCGCATATAGCAATCTCATCCACCAAATGTACTATGAGGTGTAGTTGGCTTGTGAGAATAGAACGTGGAAATGTCTCCTCCACTAAACAAACCGCCTCCACTGACATAACTTGAGAATTCTCAAGCGTGGTGGGATCTATTTCCTTTGAGCTCACATACCTCACAAGCTCGCCCATCTTGTAAATACAATCTTTCACGTCCTTTGATGCACTACGTGAAATGCTAGTAGGTAGTATGAACTGAACCCGTGAGGAGGTGGTTGATTAGTTGCTTATAGCTATTCACTCACAAATTTGAAAGGAAAAAGATATTATGCATATAAAATACTTACTTGGAGCATCTTGTGCCAATCATGAGATTTCAAGCCATATAATTGCTCTACACCTCTTTTCTTGCTCTTTGTAAAGGCTCCCTTCAAACACCTCATGCATCCAGTGGGAGTACGAATTGTAGTAATAGCGCGCTTCACCGTCGCCATCTCTAGCTTTGATAACATCCACAGTGCAAGAGGGAAAAAAACACGCCCATTTGGTCTCTCTTGAGGCCAAGCTTCACGCATCCTCCCTGTGGTACGTAGATCCTCCCTTATGCCTGCTGAATCTCGTGTCCCATTCAAATGCTCCCAAATGGTAGATGCCACATTCTTGAAGATATGCATGGGATCGAGCAGGTGATTGATCTTGAGGTGGGACCAATATGGTAAACGATAAAAGATGGAGTATCTAAACAAAATAAAGTGTTAGCGTGCAATCTTTACTTTCAACCAATATAGCCAATCTTTACTTCCACCCAATAGTTACAAATCCTTACCGGCTCATGCCAAGTGGTGGAGGAGTCGTGGAACCGTCCCAAATTCTCATCCAATCTGCCGCGGTGAGTGATTGTGGGAGGACTTCATTCCAAGGGGCAACATATCTAGGATGATCAGGTGGGAGAAATCGATGGTGATTCTCATAGATGACCTTATTCAATGCGTCTGCCCATGAGGCAACTAGCGAAGGACCACAAACAGGACATGCATGGTAACCCGATGTAGTGAGACCTGAACAATAGATGCAATTAAGAGTGGAAGGTGGGTTTAGGGTGCCACGTCCTTTGCCTATTCATAATTAAAAAATGCAATGCTTACCTGAACACTCGCCATAGCCTGGGAAGTCATGCATTGTCCACATCAAGACTGCTTTGCAGTTGAAGTCTCGTGACGAGGGAGGCCTGCTCACATCATGCACCTTGATACCTCTCCAAAGTATCTCTAGATCATCAATCAAAGGCTCCAAATAAACATCAGGGTTTTTGACTTTATGTTTCCCTGGAATTAGAAGGGATAGCATGACATGTCCTTTCTTAATAGCCATAGAGGGTGGAAGATTGTAATTCACCAATACCACTGGCCATACACTGTAAGACGTGCTTTTGAGACCAAATGGGTTCACACCGTCCATACCCAATCCAAGTCTCAAGCTCCTAGGTTCTTCCTTGAAGCTTGGCCATGTGTCTTCAATATGCTTCCACGCAGGAGAGTCCGCGGGAGTTCTCCACTTGCCATCGGATCGATGGGAGGAATGCCATGACATGAGCTCTGCAATAGATTTGCACTTGATGGATGCGAGGGATTATGGGAAAATGTTGCAATACCTTACGAGGCACGTCCAAGGTTTTGAGATCTGCTCTATATCTTGCCTCTCCACAAGTAGGACACTCTCTTGCATCCTTATGTAGTCCACGAAACAAAACGCAATTGTTGACACATGCATGGATGCGCTTGTAATCTAATCCTCCAAGAGAGGTCACATGTTGCCTTGCCATATCTCTTGAGGTCAGTAATTTATTCTCCCTTGGAAGCATTTTACACAATAGCCTGCACGTGAAGACCATAAATGAGGAAAAGCATTCGAGTAATTGACCCACGCGCATAATTCACCATGTTTGCAAAATCGACTTTAAAGCTTACTTGAGTAGTAATGCATTCAAACTTGCATTGCTCCATCCATAGATGGTTTGCAAGTTTAGTAACTCAAGGGAGGCACGTAGAACAGAGAATGTGCACTCCTCAAACAGTGGAGTCGATGCTGCGGTAAAAAGATCATCCTGCTCCATGCTATTATCCCTCCCTTGATGGACATATAAATCCCGCACCATATCATTAAACACCCCCTCCTCCACGGCTTCATGAGGTAATGGCGGAGGGCTACTATCACCATCACTCCATGCATCCGTGATGGTCCCTCCTGAAGATCCCACGTTATATCACCGACGCTTCGCCTCCTCACGACGGGCATAGGGTAACATGTGCGGGTGTGGCACTACATCCTGTATCAAATTAAAACGGGATCATAACTCAAACATATGAACACCCATAGGTATCTCAATCAACCTTAACTTACAAACCCTTACCCTGTTTATGGTCACATCCCATTCTCCATACTTTGAGATATGATTGAGCGTAATCCTGCGTGCACGATACATGTTTCCTTGACATCGATCACACAGACATTTGATTTTTTGCTCCAACCACATTTCGCGATGGTGGATACGGAGGGATTCATCCTCACTGGAGCTACTTGTTGAAGATGGAGACATCCTACAAACAAACAACCCACCAAATTTGCTCTTCTTCAAATGCTTAATTTAAACTCTGTGTTGCATCTATCGCCGCGTCTATAGTCGCGTCTAACATTGCGTCTAATGGCGCGTCTAAACGCGCGTCTACTCTGTGTATTTAGACGCGCCTATAGACGCGCTAATAGACGCGATTATAGACGCGGCTTTTAAACTTGCTTTTCGGTGCGCCGCTCGCTTTGCTTTTCTTTACCTTACTTAAACTTCGCGAGCGGCTTCCTTCCTTCTTTATTAGCAGTTCCATAGATTCGAAGCTTAAGAGAGAGCCTCCCATACAAGTTCCAAGCTTTCACTTAAGAGAAAGGGACCGTACCTACACTTGCTTCCAAGCCTAAAGGAGAGGAGTACGAACAAGGAGAAGAAACAAGTTTGGAAAAGGAAGATCCTTCCATACCTTTTTCCAAGTAAGTCCTTTTGAAGTTGTTCTTGCTTGCTCTTTCCAGTTTTGTACTTTCTCGCATCCACGAAACGCAGGATCTAGGTATGAGCGACACGTTCTTTTGTCGGGCGCAACGTCCTTTTTGACTTTTTAGTATTCTCGCTTGTCGGAGCGCGTCTATAGGCGCATCTCAGGACGCATCTAAAAGCGCGTCTACAGGTGTGTCTATCCGCGTGTCTGACTTGTTACAGACACACACAGACGCGTCTGTAGACGCTCGCACAGACACTCTGTTAAACGGACTTTTAAACGCTCTATTAGACGGAAAGTTAGACGGACTGTTAGACGCGCTTTTAAACGAATTGTAAAACGCTCTATTAGACGCGTCTATAGACACGCAAATCAGACGGGTCTATAGACGCGCTCTGACAGAGCCTCTTTTTTCTTCCCCTTTCTTCTCAGCTCCCAAAGTAATAGATTTGTTTCCTTTTTTCCAGTTCAACATGTGGGGAGGAAGTGCTTCTAGCTCACCTGATCCGCGGGAATCGATTTGGAAGGACTTATATAATCTTTTAGGGCACCCTCCTAGTCCTGCGGAGTTATACGGGTATATGACGGGTACCCTTAACACTCCTCAAGAGTCGGCACTACAGACTCCGAGCCACCCCACACCACCTGAGATCACCCCAGCGGAGTCCGCACAGCCGTCTTATGCCCCTTCTTATGCCCCTTCCCCCATACTGTCTTATGCCCCTTCCCCCATGCCGTCTTATGTCCCTTCTGCCATCCCGTCTTATGCCCCTTCCCCCATGCCGTCAGGAGGTCCTTCTGTCTCGACGAGCCGTCGACGTACTCCCCATCCGTCGAGACTCGGTTCTCCAGCTACAAGTGGTCAGCGTAGTCCCGTGCAGTCCCCAGCTACGAGTGGCCAGCGTATGAGCTCGACACGACAGGGTAGCAGGCGTAGTAGCAGGGAGAGCGGTGGCGGATGCATGGCATAGTGCTTTGGGCCATGTGGCGGTGAGGAGGAGGATGATTCAGATGATTTAGACGTGCCTCTGGGTGATGGTACGATTTATTATGACATCAATCAGACAGGAGGCATCTTGATGGATGCGCGGGGGAAGGACATCATGGCCTTCATGCGCTCTGTAATTGCTAACAATTACAGAGATTGCTTTATCCACTATAAAGACCACCCAAAGAGGTTGGCTGATGAGACCCTCGCTACTGTTTGCTCTAGGTATCCTAACCCCCCCAATCGCCAGTTCACAGATAAATGGGGGAAGTCAAAGATTGTTACGATACTTAGCAATAAAAGATCTTCCCTTAAGAGGCAGGCACTAGCGGAGCTTGCCAGGCTTGAGGCAGGTCAACCTCCAAGGGGCCCGCCCCACACCGCTCAGAAGTGTGAGTGGAAGAAGGCAATGAAGTCAGCGAGGGAGGAGCCCAGTCTGCAGCACGTGGAGGCATGGAGGATCCAGATGGAGGAATATGGAAGCGCGCATTTTGGAGCAGGGGGTGTTGAATCATGGGAGGCCCAATTTGTAAGTATCGATCTCAAATTATATTGCTTATATAGTTTATTAGGAGGTTGGTTGTTTCTTTATACTAATCCCTCCACAAAGTGTATCGCGGTCATGCAGCTTGAGATCGTGGGCAGATACCCTACTGCAGTGGAGACAGCCTACCACCGCCACCATCGCAGAGGAGATACATGGAGGCACTTCTATGATGACGGGTTGATTACTGAGGAGTAGTATACCCGAGCTACTGGACATGCCCCTGAGGTATTTGAAAGTAATTAAATAATGCCAAAATTACAAGTAAAGATTTGATTTTTCATACATTGATATATGTTGTCCCTTGTTTACAGGCCCGTGCACAAGACGATGAGAAAGAGGAGGAAGGAGGCGCAGAAGGGAGCACAGAAGGGAGCGTGGAAGGGAATGAGGACCTAGAGAACATAGATTAGTCGTATAAGTAGTGCTAGCTACTCTTTTTTGTACTTAAAGCCACTGGCTTGGCTTCATGCCTCTTGTATATAGACTCCTCTTATTTTTTGTACTTGAAGCCACATGACATGGCTTAGCTTCCTTATTTTTTGTACTTGAAGCCACATGACGTGGCTTAGCTTCGTGCTATATGTATATACAAGTACTTTTTGAGCTTTCAATTTTATTGCGTTTTGGAGTTGTAATATTTTATTTGGAATTGTAATTAAAATGCGGTTGGCTGTAAGAATTGAATTACAGAATGTGGATATGGGATTCTTGTAACTATATAGCATACACAACATACACAGTATTCTGTAAAATGTTAAAAAAAAAAGTGCGTCTATCAGTGCATTTAAAAACGCGTTTATATTCGCGTCTGTCTGTTCGAGTTGCGTCTATAAAAGCATTTATAAGCGCGTCTATTTATGCGTCTAACTGCGCGTCTATACGCGCGCAAGTCTGATATATAGACGTGCAATTAGACGCGAGTCTCCAGACGCACAAATAGACGCGCCCGTAAGTTTTTTATTTAGTTCATGAAACGCGTCTGTGCGCGCGTCTATGGGTGCTTTGTCTTGTTGAGAGAGAGAGAGAGAGAGAGAGAGAGAGAACATATTCACGTGCTTTGATGAAAGGTACGTAAACTAGTATACGTAATGTAGGGTCCATTTTCATATACCATCATTTGTGTTAACCAAAGACTCTTAGCATGAAAGGTGACGCTTTTATTTGGCTAGTTTACACTAAAAAGTTATCTTTTGATGTGGGATGCCATCATGCCTCTTCCATGAAGCACTAATTTTGTATTTGACAAACACGCTTATGGAATAAGAGATTTAGCATAACGATATTTACAATAGTACCATGATAAGATCTAATAGGGAAAATAGTAGGCATTGTCCACACCTTTTCACAAGGAAATGGAGACATGCTCTTATTATAAGCGTCGAAATTCCATTTTGAAATGCTAAACTAAGGTTGTAAAAGACATAAAGCGAACCCAATTGCGATATGTAAGTACTCCAAATCCCGGATTCAGCTGCTGATCGACACAAAATTTTACTTTACTGCGGTGAGTATACGCAACCTCCAAAGCCTGCAAAGCAGCAATACGGTCAATCAATTTCATGAACACCCAACTTCTGCTTTAGAGTTGATAGACAACCAGCGAGTCCACCGTGCAACAAAGAGGGAGAATGTAGTCAGACAGCGTGTGGAATAAGCAAGAACGCAGCCTAAAACGACAAGTTTCGACTGAGAGGAAGAAAATTCGCTCAGATGGTAATTAGCAAGGATGCAAGTTGAAACTAGGAAAAATGTCGTAAGACAGCGCGTGGAATAAGCAAGAATTCGAGCTGAAACCGTTATAAATATGCTCATGTTATGCAAGAATGAAGAAGAGTGTGACTATGTACATACGACTCGTGTAAAACGACTAAAACATGCTCCATGAATGAGGAAAGTTTGCTCAAGCGTGTGGAATTAACAAGGATGCAGCTTGACGACAATAGATCTGTGCTCGTATTACGCAAACTAGGAAGAATACGGTGCATAATAAGCAAGAATGCAAGCGGAAAGTGTTTTCATAGTGTGTGTCAAAGAACTATGGAAGAAACACGAATGCAGGGTATGAGCGTTAAATCAGACGTAGTGGAGAGACGAGACAAGCTACATGCGGGGTTAAAAAGAATGGATACTTTGGGTGAAGAGTCGATTAGCTTGTTCAGATGTGTTGCAAGGATCCATTTTCAAAAGAATAGAGGATGTGGAGCTTGAAAGAAGAGAGGAAGACATCGGAATGATCTGGTGGTGCTTACTTGGGTCGGCAAAGACAACCAGGCCTGTGCCGTTGAAGTGGCACGTCCACCAGTTGCGTTGGTTCTTCTGGTAGTACATGTTCATCACGTACGAAGCGTGGGAGATGACGGTGTTGGGGATGTAGCACTGGCCCTCCGGTTGAATGACGGAGCAGTCCAGGCCTCCTTCCTCGCAAGCATAAACTATGTTCTGCATCAAGGTTATCTCGTCGGCAGCTGGCTTGGCGATGCACCATACCTTCTGTCCAGTGCCGGGCAATGGCGCCTGCGCAACCACAACGTCCATTAAACAACAGGAAACAGATCGCTTTAAGAATTCCCTTCTACGAATTCCAAAACCCCACTGCGGGAATTGTGTGATCTTGTGATTCAGCAGATCAAGAGAACAGAGAATCAGAAATCTCGTCGATGCAGAGAAAGAGTCTTGCCTGGGTAGAAGGTGCTGTAACAGGATACCGTGCACGAGCTGCAAACACAAGGACGATGAGAGTCAGCTAGTCTCCAGCTTCCGAGGCATGGCGACCACACTCTCTCTCTTTCTCCCTCTCTCTCTCTCTCTCTCTCACACACACACCCCTCACATGCAACCTCAGGCGTTTGTACCACCAAATGCTGACTCCAAAGAACGCACACAAATGCATGTATAGTGTATCGCTTCACAGAACTCTCCCGGCCCACAAAGACGCTCTCTCTCTCTCTCTCTCTCTCATGCCAGCTACATCCACACTCGGACACGCTCCCATCTATCAAGGTCTCTCCTTGCAGTTTCCATCCGATGGGGTCTGCGCGCTCACTCCCGACCCGTCGACGGGACTCGAATTACCCCATGACAATATATTGCGCGTGGGCGTTCTGAAACGTGCATGAAAGCACGGAAAGCAGGACGATATATCGAAACCCACCTGCTGAAGAAGGAAGGAAGGGGGCGATGAGGCAAAGAGCGAGGAAGGCAAGGCAAGGGGGGAGGCTCCGATGAGAGGCCATGGCGAAGCAGAAATGCAAGAGGGCGATATGCGACTAGAACAAGAGAACGAGAAAATGGAAATATGAGAAGATGAGGAGTTCTAGCGTGTCATCTCTAAAAGTACCACCCAAGGTCACTTCTTTATGGAGATCCGAGCGTTATAAGATTAAACTAAAGCCATAGCTTCTAATTCGATTTCTTGGCCGCCTTCGATTATCTTACCCAAGCTTCTATGAGTAACCATACATCTGTAACTTTTTAAGACTTGTGCACCCGGCGTTTGCCCATCTGAGCACTACCCTCATTCAAATCCCGACACATGAATCATTGCTCCCTACTCGGCATACATCTACCCCTTGTCTTTGGCCACAGCTGTGTGAGTAACTTGGTGAGTATGGAAAGAAAAAAAAACTTGGTGGTAACTAATGGCATCAAGGTCACCATTCTCCATCTAAGATTGATGATCGTGCCATCACAAGTTGCATGCCCTCTACACAATCGGTGCTTCCATTGCAAGCATGATGGTGGGTTGAAGAATGTCATAACAGGGTCATAACATTAGATCGTGCCCTCATCACCACTAAAACTTGCTAGTACTTCCTCAAGTTAAGGTTAAAAAAGCAAGAAACTTTGAGTATGATGTGATATCAGATCCCAAGTTTAAAATGTAAGGTATAAAATTATCCTAAAAGGATTGGGATATAGGTGTTCCTTGTCACTTGGGCAAAGAATGCTTTTGTATTAAATCAATGCCTTAGTCTCTAGTTCATTTTACAAAAATATTAACCAATTTCATATTCATAAAATCATTTGTCCACTCATTGATCTCTTCATTTACATCTAGTATTTCATGGGCACAAAACCATTTGTCTACTCATTGATATCTTCATTTAAATCTAATATATGTGGTATACTTCCATGACTCTAAAGATAAAGTTTCTTTATTATTTAAGGAAAGATCATCTTCTGACATTGACATTGCCATTGCTCTCATTATTCCCAACCATTGTACAAATATTCCCTTCGGCTTCTTTACCCACCTTCAAAAAAGAACGCTAAAAGAAACTATTTGTCCCATTGCATTCTTTATTGTTTGCTTTTTTGCTTTATATAAAGCTGTCATTGTCCTAGGTAAGTGGTTTTTTGGTCATTTCCACATCCAATGCCTCGTATCCAGGTATCCAAAGCCACAATCTTACATAGGGTGCTCATGAGGAAATCCATGTGGTTTTGCCTAGGAGTATGTATGCGAATCATTGTAACCTTCAACAAGACACTAATATGATTAATATCGCATTGCACTTTCACGTCCATGGATGGCTTATGAAATCATGAAGTGCTTTATAGAACAATAATATAGGTATGCTTCACTACAATTCAAAAAATTCAAGTGCTTAGCAATGTGGAAGTGAACCGTAAGTGATATATTTAACCATAAGTCAAAGCTAAACAAATTATGAAATCCTAGTTCATGGCTTTAACACTATTACAAGTTCAACCATTGCCCTCAACCAATGAGAGACCAATGATAGAACGTATGTGAGATTTTAGTGTATTTGGTAGCTTCATATGTTAAGGAATTAATTTATGTATATTCACCATGAATATATTTCTGATCGTAAAACCTATCCATTTTAAATCCATATTGGGTCATATGCCATGACATGACATTTTCTATTCCAATAGTATGATATATGAAGAAAGTACTAGTATGACATACGGCACCATTCCTTTTTTCTTGTCCACTATTGTCCATGCAAAGAGGACATGCCATCCCACAATGTACTAATTAAGTAGTAGATATACGTGGCACATGTCTGCATTCTTTCACCTTTACTTCTTGCATACAATTATCCATGCAAAGAGTGCCTCTTGATTCTACATGTAGTCTTCTAATGTAAGCTTTCCATTGAAAACTTCATGCTTGCCACCACATACCAATGTTGTCTCCAAAGAAAAACAAGCCTTCTATTTCATAAATTACAAAAAAAGTAAACCGTTTTATGAAAATAAAAGAAAGATTAAAAACACATTTCTTGTTTCATAAATTACAAGAGAAAGTCAAAGATTTCATGAAAATAAGAGAAAGCCTTACAATGCACAATACATATCTCATAAATTACAAGAAAAAGTCAAATATCTATGAAAATAATAGATATATACTAAAATTCTTGTGGCATTGCTCAATCCAAAGTTTCAGAGGAAACACATGTTTGAAATGGGAGACAATGCATAAAATGACGCTTTCTGTCCATTTTAGTTTCGGTATGGTGAAGCGCAAATTAACCATTGGATTTGAAATGGGTCCATATTTCAACT